>NC_052486.1:7969521-8009161 GCF_009730915.1 Dioscorea cayenensis subsp. rotundata
AACTCATCCTAGAATTGTTTTCATCTGGTATATGATGTCTATTGTTTTGCCTCATCATTTGAGTTTAGGTTCTGTCTGCTTTCAGGTATGTTTGCTTAGCTTGCAATATCAGGCATCAAGCTTACGCCAGCTGATAAGTGCTTGTGCGATATGAATGCGAAGCGTTCATTCCTTATGTTGAGCATTACTTTTCTCAGGTTTTTACATTAATATGTGTGTTTTTATGTTAGTTTTATGCAGGTAGGGTTGTGAGGCCGAGTATGAAGGAAATAGGCCAATGTGAATCATAATGCACCTATTTTGGAGGAGATCTTGCTAAGGTTCAAACGCGAAAACATAGGTCAGGTGTGAGATGCTAGAGTGTGTGCCAACCTCCTCGTATTCGAGTTTGGCACATTCATTTGGAGGGGCACAAAGGCAGTCACACTCGAGCATTCCGACTTATGCATATAAGAACAAGAGATCCACTAACATGTACATCATTGAAGAAGCAAGTGATTCACGACGTAGCGTGTGCCCGTTTGCGTTACCCCCAATGAAAGTATGGAATTCGGGGAGTATTTCCCAGTAGATCTTTATGGCAGTCTTTGTAGCAAAACACTATAGCAAGTCATCGTAGCATCACTATTCACGGTACGGCCGAGAAATCGAGAGCGAGAGAATCCACACGGGCGTGTGGAAAATATCCACGCCCGTGTGGAAATTCTACAGGGCGTGTGACATCATCACGCCTGCGTGTAGTCGCCTCGATTCGACCCTATTTAAAGCCCGATTTCAGCCCGATTTTCGGTATTCTTTTCTCCATCTTTTCCCCAACTGGTGAGAGGGTTTCGGCTATGGTTTCGAGGGGTATTGGCCAAGGTTTGGAGAGGTTCTATGGCTCCGACATCGTGATTCCATTAGGAAGAAGGTTGCTAGGGAAGCTTCGATCGAGGCGTATCTTATACCGGACGAAGGAATCCTTGGACGACGAGTAGAGGACTTTCCACAAGACCATCGACACGACCATCGAGAGGGTTTCTTTATTTATTCATTGCTTTTACATTCAATTTCTTTGATTGTACTTAGCTCCATGGAGAGCTAAACCCCTAATGGGTACTTGGGTGATTGTGAATCCTAGGATGTACTCGTTTCATTGAACTTCTTTATTATGCTTTCAATAAATTGATGTTTATTGTGAGTTCCAACCTTGAACGCATGATTGTATGAACATTTCCCCTAGAGTGACACTAGGGTTGAGAGTTCTTGTTGGTAACCTTATGAGTGAGTGACACACCACGAGCGTTAGACAAAGCTAGGTTGGAGAGGGTTGAGAGGGTGAGTCGAGAGGTACAGGAGCGTCCCCTTTCCCCTCCGACGTGATAGATTCTACCTCCATTCCTTGAGTTCTTTACGGCCATAATAGAGTGAATGGTCTAAGGGATGAACCTACGCTGGGGCCTAGTTGTGCGTGCAATGGAGTGAAGCGTTGAGGGGATCTTAGTATTTAGGGCTTAATTGTGGCTAGGGACCTTCCGCCTGGACCAAAGGGTTAGGTCTATAATTAGGAAGCGATTTATCACTTGGAATCCCTAGAGCCCATTGCAACTTTATTCGAGTGCGAGGTTGAGAGGTTATTTAATCTCTCCTCCGGGACATGAGTAGAGTTAGGCATAGTTGACCTTAGATTTGGGACTATGTATGTAAGGATTTCCACGACTCACCATTGCATTGATTAGGAAGCATAATAGAGAGAGTTCTTGCACTTGAAACGATTTTCCTAGGTGAAGCATCATCCGAGTACCCCATCTTTATCGATTGCCTTACCCTCTTCTTTATTCTTGCTCTCTCACTTGTTTCTTTTATTATTGAGAATTGAATCAATTTCACACCAATCACTATTGATATTTCACATAGCTAAGAACCAAATTAAGTATTTTCATTCCCTACTCCCTGTGGATTCGACCCCGCTCACCCGGGATTATTACTTTGACAAACCCGTGCACTTGCGGGATATAAGCAAGGGGTACTTGTCACCAGCTTAAGAGAGAAAGAGAAAGAGAAAGAGAGACAGGAGTGTCAGAATAGGCTCAGAGAGAAAGAAGAAAATTTGAAAAGAAGGTCCAACTCCCATAATGTCCGTATATATATTAATAATGGTAAAAAAAAAGAATTATTTGATTAAAAGAAGTTAGTTATTAAAATAAAGAAAAATGTCGAAGAGTTTGAAATACTGGTGGATTATCATATGGACGTGTGTAGGGACAAGATATTAAACAAAGTGAGCATGTGGGTTGTGATTCAGTTAATTTCAGTTAATGCATGAATGATAATACTATGATTGGATTATCATTGATATATAATCTTTATATAAAACAAAACTGATTGATATTTCCACTCAATTGGATTTTGAGCTTAATGTCATGATGATATCACTAGCATCAATATTAGTCAAACACTTTGTTTATTTATATATATTTATAAGCTGAAAAAAAGACTTTTCATGGTAATGTTGTATATTTTTTTGTTAACTTTTTCTTTTTTTGTTTGAAAAATTGTTTATCGCATTGTGTTCATATTGCTTCATTAGTTTATTGAAAATAATAGTAGTGGCATCTTTTCAAACAATCTTGTATTGTGTTCATATTGTTTATCTTTTATTATTGAAAACAATGGGAAATGGTATGAGCAATAATTATATTAATCAAGGTGCATTGCATGGTAAAGCGGTACTACTTTCCCAAGTTCTCAGTATATATTATCCGCATGTATGTGTATATATTATCTTCATTTGGACTAGATTATGTTTATTTATAGGAAATGGGATGAAAGCGTGTTGCATCATATTTTCATTCTAATTCTAAGCGAAATACTTCTCCGACTCCATCTTCTCGTCCATCTCTTTGGGAAAGTACCTTTAAATCCCCGCTGAACTACAAGCTCGGGATCTCATTCTTGACTACTCATGGGCGTACTGAGTTCTCGAGGCTCCTCGCAACATGTTGATACACGAGCCTATATTCCAAAATATGTCCCACCTCCGAACAATGAGGTCCCACCCTCCTGCGAGGCCCCGATGATGTTCAAATGAATCACGAAGATGATTCGACTCGGGAAGCAGATGAATCCCTTGAGGAGGGTACATAGGCACATGATGGTGGCACGATGCAGAAAACTTTCATCATCCCGTCAAGCCCTACAGGTAAGATTACTTATTTACTATTTTTATTATTATATAGGCTTTTATTGATATATTTAAACCTTATAATTTTTTTCTTTTGTAGTAAGAAATCGTGCTTGATATCTTGAAAAAGAATTATAAAGAAGTACTACATCGCACCTTGGAACACATGGAAAGAAGTGTCCAATGATGTCTACCTATGTTATTGGCATGATTTCAGGTATATCTTTTTTTTAAGTATTTTTTAATTAGTTTTTTTTAATTTATTAATTTCTTATAAGTTTAATTATCTATTGTAGTCCCATTTTACTTGGCAACCGCATGATGTTGGAGAAGTGGAAAAAATGTTTAACAAGAAGGTTGCTGAGTGGTTGTGGAGAAATCTAGGTCATGCTCGGGAGAAGCGAAAAAAAGACCCGAGAATGGATTAGGCACAATGTCCAGGGAGGCAGTTGTTATTGATTTGGAATGATGCAAAATATAAAAAAATACTTGTGAGAAGAATAAAAAAATAGCCCGGGATCAAAAAGCGAGGGATCTACAACAATTTATCATGGTGGTTCCATCTCTATGATTGAACATAGAGATAGACTAGTAAGTTTTTATTAAAAAATTTTGCTCAGTAAATTTTCATTTTTGGTCTCTATGATTGAACATAGAGATAGACTAGAATGATAATAATATGATATATATTTCCTCGCTATTACGTTTTCACGAATTGATGCCTTGATGAATTAATTCTTTAGCATGTTTAATTTAGAAGTTTCATTGAATGCATTATGAAGTATAAACAAAAGAAGTAGGTGCCCAAAAATAGTGCATGGTTTAGCAAAACAAATAATTAGACAATCTATTAGCTGTTTGATTTAATGTATGACTCTTGTCCCATGTTGCTCACATTAAGACCCGTACAAAAAAACATGTTCTATCATTATTTAGCTCTCTTAAAGTCCAAACAAACAACAAGAGTTGTTGCCTAATGCTTGTCATTCCTGTTTCTTTTTATTTATTTATTTTTTTTTTGGGATTGTTAATTATGTGAAAGATATTTTTGATTCTGAAAGACAATGTGGGCTTAAAGTTGATGCATGATGAGTGGGATATGAGTCATAAGTGTGGCCCTTTTTTGGTATTTTGTTTTCTCTTGGTAGGACCATATGAGCTCATTGTGCATCTCCTCCTAGACTTTCTAAAGCACAAGTAAGAGCACATAAGATCAAAACTAGTGCATGTAGGGACTTGTCCCTAAGCTATAATTCCTATAAATAAAACTCTAAAACTAAAAATTAAAAGATAGAGAGAATGGAATGAATTTTGCCACTAGACATTGAGTACTAAAAATTAAAAGATAGAGAGAATGGAATGAATTCTGCCACTAGACATTGAGAGAGAGAGAGAGAGAGAGTTGACATTGAGTGCATGAATGAATTGAGAGGTTCCAAATGCTCATGTGATAGCGTATGCAAGGATTTTAATTATTTTATTAAAAAAACTAATTTTATTATATATATACTGTTTGATAGAAAAATTTAAAGGGTGCACATGATAATGAATTTAAAAATTTCATTTAGATGGAACCACCATGGTGCCCTTGGTTTCACAATTTTGCTCAGTAAATTTTCATTTTTTTTCTTAATATATACATTTAAAATTTTTCTACTAGCTAACTATTTACACATATGTATATATATATTTTAGGAAGCCAAATTAGGCCGCAAGGTATCCATGGTGGAGGCTTTTAAAGAAGTTTATCAAAAGGATGATGGGAGTTGGAATGAGCAGGGGGCCTAATTAGCACATGTATGTGTAAAATTAAATTTTATTCTTAATTACTTAATACTTTGTTTATCATAACATATAAA
This sequence comes from Dioscorea cayenensis subsp. rotundata, assembly GCF_009730915.1. NCBI lineage: Eukaryota > Viridiplantae > Streptophyta > Magnoliopsida > Dioscoreales > Dioscoreaceae > Dioscorea > Dioscorea cayenensis. Next base: position 7,974,544 of record NC_052486.1, read on the forward strand.
TAATGACTAACTTTATATTATGTAGGACAAATTTGTCAAAGCTCGCCAAGACGTATTGGCTAGAGAAGGCCAGGGGATACAAATTGATGATAAACTATGGCCGGACATATTCGGGGTTGCAAAAAATCGATGTTATGGCATGGGAAACCTTGTTGAGGAGATAGCTTCTGATTATTCTCATTCGCAATTGCAGTGGCCTACTTTGGGAACTCAACAATCTATGCCTTCTATGCCTCCAGAGGTTATGAGTAAGTTGGAATTTTTAGAGAAAGCATACGAGGAGCAGAAGCATCAGAACCAGTACATCATTTCTCTATTAGAATCTCGAGGTATTCAGGTAAACTTTGAGAAAACTCCTCGTACTTCTCATGCTCCTGCCAGGACCGGAGAGTCTGCTTCCCATGCCCCTCACACTTCAGAGGATGTTGAACAGCCTTAGCCTATCGATGATATTGCAACAAAATGAATGTGGTGTTTTGGATTATTACATTAGATACTTGGATTATTACATTTTGGACTATTGCATTTTGTATTTGTTTGTTGTATTAGATGTTTGAACTATTATATTTTGTAATACATTGTTATTCTAGATATTTACCGATCGGAATGGTTATTTTGAAAAATATTATAAAAGTTATTATTCAGGATTGTAAATTAGGCTTTAAAACAGGTTTGGGAAATAATTAAAAAATTATTATAAATAATCATGGTTATGAATAATTAATTTGCGACATAATTTGTGACAATAAAATTGTATCGCACAATATCTCACTGAGATGCAACACAATTTGCAACAATAGAAATGTGTCTCAAATTTTGTTGCAAAACATCGCACATATTTGCAACACAATTTGCGACACAAAAAAGTTTTGTGACAAACAAAATGAGTAACAAAATTTGTTGCAAAAAGACTCAATATTTGCAACACAATTTGTGACGCGTAAAGTTTTGCGACAATTAAAATAAGTCACAAAGAATGTTGCAAAAAAGTCTCAAATAATTGCAACATTTATTGCGACACAGAAATTGTGTTGCAATAAATTGTCGCATATCGTTGCAAATTGAATGGCAAATATTGTTTCAGAAGATCCATGAATTGCGATAAAATTTGCAACGTTTTCATTTTGTGTCACAAAATCTGCGACACAGTCTTCAAAAGTGTCACAAATATTTGCGGCATCTGAAACACAACACATTTTATTGTGTCACAGATTATGTTGCAAATTGCGATCTGCGACACATTTTTTATTTTTTGTGTCGCAAAAATGTGTCACAAATTGCGTTTTTTGTTGTAGTGGTGGTAGTGAAGCGCGCCGTCAATTATGCCGTGAATATCCAAGTGAAATCTGATATGAGTGGAGTGAAGATGAGCAATGTTAAAATGTTGATGAATTCAAGACAAAGAAATCGAGCAAGAGTTCTTTGTATTCAGGACTGATTATAGATTTGTAGAATAATAAAATAATAATTTATAATGGAATCTTCAATGGTTTCACCACTAAGTTTGTCTCCCATGCCTGGGACTTATCTAGAGATGAGGCCAAAAGCTGGTTAAAAAAAACAAACAAACCAGTGTCGGCATTAATTGAATTGAAGGATGGCCAATCCATGCCAGAACCATCTCCAAAAGACTACGAGGGAATGGCTTTAAAATGCTTGGAGGTACCTCTAGATGTTGACATTAAGAATGGTGGTCATGTCATGGTTCTAGACCTTCCTCTCGTTGGCAAAGTTGGCCTTAGTGTTGATCTCATTATGATTGACGCTCACTTAATATGCTCTCTCGACTTTTCTTGTGACTCTGGCTACCAAGTAACCTACATTGTCAAGGGCAGTAGCCATGTCCAGGTTGTCGGCATCAATGATAAGCACAAGCTGGAGACCAGAATCAGGGCTTGCTGTCTATCCGCCGCCCCCAGGTTCTTCGTTGCTGATTCTGGAGGCATCCTTCAACACTATTCTAAAAAAATGGAGAAGCTTTTCAGGTTCAAGAGGTCTTCAGATGAAATTTTCTTTGTTCCTCCGTATGTGAAACCTGCATAAAAGAATCCTTGTGGCCACTGATTCGATTGGCATAGGCATTATACCCCTGATTCTGTTGATATATACTTGCACAGGGTTGATCATGCTGGTAATTTTGAAACCAAGAGGCTCGCAATTAGATTCATGTCATCTGCATCTGACTTGGAAATTCTCAATAAGGCCTAAAAGAGGTTTGAAGTTGACATTAAGGAGCTTCTTGAACAAGTTGATACTTCTACATATGTGCCTGCCTGATAGTCGTTTTGGTTGATCTTTGCTTATCCTAATGTCAAGACTTTTAAAATCACTTAGTCATATTATTGGTCTCCATTCTTTCCTCTGCACTTGGATCACTCAATTGGTTTCATTCCGTGTAGCTTCATCAAAATAAATATAGCATGGAACTGTGAACATCTATTGTTGAGATGGTAATTCGTGCATAGCAAACAAATAAGAAAAATTAAAAAAAAATTAAGATAGCATGCCCACATGCATGAAAAAGTATATATATATATACATATATATATATATATATATAAATAAATAAATAAATCATGGAGCTAGAACTGTTTCCATCTTTTCAATAATGCATAAGTGCATGGAAAAACAAAACAAAATAAAATATTAAAAATAGAAAAGCATGCACGTTCATGACTTAAAGTGGTGGGCCCACCGTTTAATATATATATATATATATGAAATGCAGGCATACGTGCATATCAAAATAAATAAATTAATTAATTAAAAAATAATGATGAGGAACACATGGGCCCACCATAAAAAAATGATGAAGCATGCATTAAAAAAAATTGAGAGCATTCATGACAAAAAATAAATAAATAAATAAATGAATAAAATAATAAAGTAAAAAAAATAAAAAAATAAAAAATAATAATAAAATAATAATAAAAATAAATGAGAAGTATGCATGCATGCTTGGAAAATATAAAGCATGAAATAATAATAATAAGCATGCATATACTCACTTGGGGCCCACCATGGAGAAATATATATGGGAATTATTATATGTATGCATGAGAAATGATATTGTGTATTTGTTGAAATAGCATACAAACAAATAAAAAGGTGGGAGATGATGCATTAGAATCATGTTAATGCATGTTATATGCTCAGGTCCCCTCTAAAAAAAATAATAAAACCCACTATGATAAGCGTGGGTTAAAATGAATAAATTAAAAAAACATATGTGAAAATAATATGCAAGCAAATGAATAGCAAAAAAAATATGCATCGCTAATCTCAAAGCAATGATAAGGTTGCTTATCTCGAGGTAATGGCTAAATTTATCTCAAGACAGCAATGAGATATATATTGCAACGCGATGATAAGACACAGACAGTAGTGACTTATTCATTTCCAAATGGCAATAAAAATTATAAATAAAAAAATTAAGGCGGTTATGAAATGTTTCAAGACATCGATAAGGCACGCAACGTAGTAGCAAGGCACAGACAGCGGTAACTTATTTATTTGAAAACGGTAATGAGGCACGCAACGCTGTGGCAAGGCACAGGTAGTGGCAGCGATATATGATATATATATAAAGTCATATAATGACATAAATGATGTATTAAATATATGCAGTAAAATAACAAAATTTATAATTCGCAAATCATCTTGTTCTTTTACTTGTACTTTTGCCCTTAATTGGAGATTCCTAAGATACCATCTAGGGTAATTAATAATAGAGGTTTGCCTCTGTTAGGAATGAAAGAACCTACAAAACAAATATAATATTTGTGTTTCGATATCTCGTCTGGTGTCTTCTTCATGATGCCATACGCGTATTTTCGATCCCACGTAACTTAAGTATTGGAAAATGATATTTGTAGCCCGTTTAACAACTATAAAACTACTAATTTTTAAAGCTATTTTAGACGTTAAAATATAATTACTTTTTTTACCCTTTTTAACAACAATAACAAGAACAATAAATATATGAAGAAGGTAGTGATACCGGAGAGGGCCTTACACCATCCGAGTGTTCAACTTCAACCCGTGTTGATGAAGAAATAGATTAATCAAATGAAGTTTGAAGTTTGTAATTTTCTAAATTGTTTTCATAGTTTATAATTTTCTAAATTGTTTTCAAAGTTTGTAATTTTCTACATTGTTTTCATAGTTTTTAAATAAATGGCAATTTTTTTTTTATATCTATTTGTAATTTATTTTTAGTTTATCTCTATTTTTTCTATGCAATTTTATTTTCTAATATAATGTTAAATTTAAAAAAATTATCTTTTTTGTATTTATGTAAATTTAAATTTTTTGCATATTTTTTAATTATTTTTCTATAGTCTTTATGTGTTGTATATTTTTTACAATCAAATCAAGAAACTTATATTTTATGATATTTAGATTTTTTTTAAAAAAAAATTCTGTAGTATTTTTAAAGTATTGTTTTACAATTTTTACAATATTTTTAAAGAATTTAGATAATTTACATTTTAAAATAAAAAAAGGTGGGCCGGCTCGGCCCAGCCCAGCTGGCCTGGGCTGTGCCATGGGCCGGGCCGACCCCCTTGTACGGGCCGTGCCCATCGTGCACCTCTAGAAACAACACATCATTATTTGGTTGTAATGAGCAAAACCTTTTGCCATTTGTAAGTATGTTGGGACAACATTCAATGAATCTTTAATTATAAAAAGTTTTAGCCACATGCTTCACCTATCAACAGTCTCTTTTGTCATCTTATAAAATTAAAAAAAATGAAGTGAATATAATTAGTGATATTAAGGTTCCATGGAATATTGCCTAGTAATCATTTTTGGAATAAGAGAGCTCATATTTTGTTTTTTTTTTCCAAATTCTAAAATTAAGAGTGTAAATCCTTAATTATTTATATTTCTTAAAAAAGTTATGTTATAATGAAGTATAATTTGAGTAAACCAAATAAATTAGTTCTTTTTTTTATATATATAAACAAAATAATTTAGAACCTATAATAACATCATTTATGAAACTTGATTGATTAGGTTGATATAATAAATAGTTGATATTATTAAATGATTATTTATTAAATATTACTAATTATTAACTTATTAACTTATTACTATAGAATTTGAATTCTAACTTATTAACTTATTACTTTATATAGAATGTTTTCATAAACTAAATATGGTCATACAAAAATAGTCCCTATATTTTGCATTTTTTATCCTTTTAGTCCCTCTATTATAAAATTCGTCAAACTAAATATAGAACGTTTTCATAAACTAAATATGGTCATAATACAAAAATAGTCCCTCTATTATACAAAAATGATCTCCGTATTTGTACATTTTCATCATTGTTGTCTCTCCAGTGACGGACATTATTTCAACCTTTATTTTGGCGTTGATGTCGCATCGTTAATATTAAAAATTCATTAAATAAATTTTCAAAAAACTATTAAGGATGGAACCGTCCTTGTGAGCATGTTTTGGTGGCGACTGGCAAGGAGAGCTCAGATATGCTCACTAACCCTCATGGAAGTTCACTTGTGTTGGGAAGCTCACACCAATCCTTGCAAATTAACCATCATATAGAACCGATGTACGCAGAATTCATTCTCATGTGTGTCAAAATCATAGACTTTATAGCTAGGCCCTTTAACCATTTCAACATAGCTACATTGAACACTTTCATATGTCAAAAACATTTTATTCACTACAACAAAAAAACACGATTTTATGCGACACATTTTTTGAAACACAATAAATCCAGAATGTGTCCCAAATCAAAATTTGCAACATAATCTGTGACATAGTAGAATGTGTCGCATTTCAGATGTCGCAAATTTTTGCTACACTTTTGAAAAAATGTGTCGCAAATTTGCGACACAAAATAAAAATGTTGCAATTTTCATCGCAATTCATGGGTCTTTTGAGACAATATTTGCAATTTAATTTGCAACGATAGGCGACATTGTTTACGACACATTTTGTGTGTCACAAATTGTGTTGCAAGTGTATTGGACTTTTTGTAACAAAACTTGCGATATATTTTGGTTGTCGCAAAACTTTTTGAGGAGATAGGCCAATGTGGATCATAATGCACTTATTTTGGAGGAGATCTTACTAAAGTTCAAACGCGAAGACATAGGACAGGTGTGAGATGCTAGAGTGTGTGCCAACCTCCTCGCATTCGAGTGAGCACATCCATTTTGAGGGGCACAAAGGCAGTCACACTCGAGCATTCTGACCTATGCATATAAGAACAAGAGCTCCACCAACATGTATATCATTGAAGAAGCAAGTGATTCACGACGTAAAAGTGTGCCCGTTTGCGTTACACCGATGAAAATATGGAATTGGGAAGCTATTCAGGTCGAAGATCGTGAAAGGCAGCTACTCGCAAACAACAATGTATCAAGAATCAGTAGCGATCTGCTGTATACCGGCCGAGAAATCAGAGAAACAGGGAATCCACACGGCCGTGTGGAAATTCCGCACGGGCGCGTGTAGCGCCCACGCGTGGAGTCGCCTCGATTCCAGACCCCTATTTAAAGCTCGATTCAGCCCCGATTTTGGTATTCTTTTTCTCCATCTTTTCCCCAACTTGAGAGAGGGCTTCGGGCTAGGGTTTTGAGGGGTATTGGCTAGGGTTTTGAGAGAGGTTCTACTGACTCCGACATCGCGCGTCGCTTTGGAAGAAGGTTATTGGGAGAGCTCGACGACATCAATCTGGGCGAGGTGTATCCTAGGCCGGACAAAGGATCCCTTGCGACGAGTAGAGGACTCTCCACATGACCATCGACATGACCATCGAGGGGGTTTCTTTATGGGTTCATTGCTTTTTACATTCGATTTCTTTTGACTGCACTTTAGCTCCATGGAGAGCTAAACCCCTAGTGGGTACTTGGGTGATTGTGAACCCTAGGATGTACTAGTTTCATTGAACTTCTTTATTATGCTTTCAATAAATTGATGTTTATTGTGAGTTCCAACCCTTGAATGCTTGATTGTATGAACATTTCCCAGAGTGACACTAGGGTTGAGAGTTATTGTTGGTAACCTTGTGAGTGAGTGACACACCACCAGGCGTTAGACAAAAGCTAGGTTGGAGAGGGTTGAGAGGGTGAGTCGAGAGGCATGTGGAGCGTCCCCCTTTCCCCTTCGATGTGATAGATTCTACCTCCGTTCCTTGAGTTCTTTGCGGCCATAATAGAGTGAATGGTCTAAGAGATGAACCTCCGCTGGGGCCTAGTTGCGCGTGCAATGGAGTGAAGCGTTGAGAGGATCTTAGTATCTAGGGCTTAATTATGGCTAGGGACCTTCCGCCTGGACCAAAGGGTTAGGTCTATAATTAGAAAGCGATTTATCACTTGGAATCCGTAGAGCTCATTGCAACTTTATTCGAGTGTGAGGTTGAGAGGTTATTTAATCTCTCCTCTGGGACATGACTAGAGTTAGGCATAGTTGACCTTAGATTTAGGACTATGTATGTAAGGATTTCCACGACTTACCATTGAATTGATTAGGAAGCATAATAGAGAGTTCTTGCACTTGAAGCGATTATCCTAGGTGAAGCATCATCCGAGTACCCCATCTTTATCGATTGCCTTACCTCCTCCTTACTTTTGCCCTCTTACTTGTTGCTTTTAATTATTTTGAATTGAATCATTATCACACTTATCATTGTTGATACTCCACATAGCTAAGAATCGAATTAAGTGTCTTTACTCCCTACTCCCTGTGGATTCAACCCCGCTCACCCGGGATTATTACTTCGACAAACCCGTGAACTTGCGGTTTATACGCAAGGGGAACTTGTCAGTCACAAATTAATTATTCATAACAAAAAACTGCAATACGATTTTTTATTATTTGCCATAATTTTGAAACAATTTTTACAAACCTGTTTTAAAGCCAAACTTACAATCATCAACAATAACTTTTATAATACATTGTAAAATAAACATTCAGATCTATAAGTAGTCAAAATAACAATACAATACAAAATATAATAGTCAAAACATCTAATGGAACAAAATCCATTACATTTTACATTGAAGTAGAATGACAAGTTTGTATAATCTTGTTGTCTATCTTGAAACATAAGCATGGCGAACAGAGAGATTTTAGTAATAACTCGAGTATATATGATTGCAATGAGTTTCAGAATGCTTTGTATGGGCAAGAGTGAAGGGGAGACGATGGAGATTGCTCAAGAATATGACTTCAACATCTTCTTATAATCCGAAAATGTTCTGAATAGGCACATTTGAGCTCAGAGAATAGTCACACCTTCCCCTGCCGCCTTTGTTTCCCCTAAACCTTTCCTTATTTCCTCGGAGCAAGTCCCAGTATTCCTTTTCAACCTCACCTGAAAAGCACAGTTATTCAACAAAGTTTATTTTCCTCAATAAGCTCCACAAAAACCATCCTTTAAAGCTCTCTCATGAATTTTTTAAGATCCGTCTTGTATGTGTAAAAAAACAATAGAACAAATGTGCTCTAATCCATTTGAGCTGTGATAGTTTCAAGGCTTCAATTAGAGTTCTTCTAAGGTCTTACTTCACTTATATATGGGGCAACATACAGTAAACTCTTGCAATAATAGAATTAAGAATTCCTTATATTTTACATATGGATTGCCATTGCAAACAATGCTATTAAGATCATCATTCTACTCCTAAAATAACAAATAAAGGGTAAATATTTATATAAAGCCCAAACAAAAAAAAATAAATACAAGTTACCAATAGCATACTAGGGGGCATACCAGTAAGTGCTTCTAAGGTAACGGTGCAATTCTTCACAGTCAAAATGCTTTCAACTAGTACTGCTGTTACATGGGCTTTTACAGCTGAGACAGAATCCTCAAAACGGATATATCCTGATTCTTCCCCCATTCTGAAGTCCACAAACTTCAACCAAAAAATCAAGCATATCAATGGATCCAATGACAATAGCAATATAACATAGTATAAAAGTCCACAATTCCCATAATAAACAGATGTTTTATTGAATAACCAAAAATCCTATTCTTTTCTTTGTTTTTTTCCCTCATCGCTTTTTACTATCATTATGTTTGATGAGGCGGTCAAAGCCAAAAAGTCATTCATAAGCAATGTGAAAAAAATCCAAGTTACTTTTTACTATCATTATGTAAGTTACGATCTTTTTCTACATTTTTCAAAGATCTTCCAAAAGAGTGAGATGCCATCGAATCACCCTCACTGTAGCACTTATAGTGACATTCTCGGCCTGCTTTCAGGAACCTCTACACTTTCATTAGCCTTCTCCCGACAATTTTCTTCAGAGAACCTTCAACGGGAATACTCTTCAACTTAAATGCAATAATTAACCCTTTAGGATAGTCGCCAACACAAAAATTACCCCAAGAGAAGCATGTAAGTTCGCTTTGCCAAAACAAAAAGGGGGTAAAATATTTCATGGGATTTCAGATTTAGTTACCTTCCATCTAAACCATCCTTCTTAAGAGACCTTGATTGTTCATATTCCTCTTGCTGCTTTTCCCTTTCAAAGATCAAATTCCTTTTTGGAATCTTGTGAAAACATAAAATTAGTTGTAAAAAGTAGTTGAAAAAAAAGAAAAAAAGATATGTCCTTAAGTTAGCAATTTAGTTATTTATTTACAAAGGGGAAATGAGGAAAGGCACTCTATGAGGTCTGTCATTTTGTAAAGATAATATATTACACAATAGATTAATTATCAACAGAAGAGGTAAGAAGGCATTAGAGATTAACGTAAATAGTCAAATAATAAAAGACATGTTATTTCATCATCTAACATACATGCATCACACCATGCTATAAGAGAAAACCAAAAGTTGTAACTTCATTTACAAGGAAAACTTACTTAGGTTTTATCTCTAGCTCTATTCCAGCATAAACTAGGTTGTCCTCTAAAACCTTCTTGGCATCTTCTTCCACAAAAAATTCAACCAAAGTAGTGCCACAAAAATGCTTTTTCGAAACATGATGAGGCAGGCTGACATCGTTTACACTGCATAAGCACCAAACTAAAACATACATAAATATCTATGACAAGTAAAATATACACAACTAAACTAGCTTACATCATAGAATATGAAAAGCCACACACGCTTTCATCATCTAAGCTACTCATAATATATTCCTCAAAGAACCAACATGGGGATAGTAAGATACAGGAATTGACATCATAACAACTATATTTTTATAATACATGTAACATATACATTGGTGAAATTCAGGCTTCCATTAATGTCAGAAGTTTAGGTTTTAACCCATAATCCTCATCAAAATACCATAAATGAAGTTTAATTTTTTTGAACTTTGTATTAACAATAAAAAAAATTGATAGAGAAAAATAGAAAAGCCAAAAGAAAGTAGATGAATTAGCACATTTCTTCATCACTTAATCATTTCAACAGAAGTTTTTAACCATACTCATGATTTCAAACCAAGAATTAATCGCCAAAGGTCAAAGGACAACGATATAGGAGAGAGAACAAGGGATTACATATACCATAGAAACTCTCACGGATAACAGTCCACATAAAGCATTGTCTTGAAAATTAAGTCATTGATAAATCACATCTACCAAATTCAAGAATGACTCATTTTTGAAGTAGTGAAACTTGCTAACTCACCTATATATGAATTGAATTCCACACCCGCTTTTAAACATAATTCAACTCTACCCAAAAGCAAAGGTCTAAACAAGGTGCGGTTTATAAGACAAGGAATTCAATAAAAGTGAAATCAAAGGACTAGAAAAATCACAAAAACAGTAATCATGAAACATATGATAAAAAAATCGGATGGCGGAAATCAAAGTGAGGCTAAAGAAACAAGAACAAACCATCAAGGTTTCTTTGGCGATTGGTTGTTTTTTTCAACAATCACATCAGTTTCTTTAGCTGATTAACACAAAGGATGATTATAAAGTGAATGAAGAGTCAGTCGATTAACACTTTAATAACACTAGAATCTGGTCAGTTGAACAGATTGACCTTGTATTCTGTCTCCAAAAAAATCTTAGAAAGTATTACGCCGCTTAAGGGAATTTGTAAGAGCATAAAATCAAGCTGTTAGAAGTTAATTCTCCGTCTCCAACCCTTCTTTCATTAAAAAAAAATTATGGGCTTGAAATATAGTAGTCTTGCACATGCCAAGTGTCACACCCACCCTTCTACCGAGGTAAATGTGGCACCCATCAGTTAAAATTTCCTTTTAACTGGAAACTGACACCCTGTTTTAAACAAAATCAGACTTACAAATCACAATTTACAATTTTTCACCAAGTACATGTTCAAATACATAAATACAATAAATATAATCACTCTAATTTGCGGGTACAACAGCTACAAGATCACAGCAACAATAAATAGAAAGAAAGGAAGGGGGACCCACTGCAATCCTGGACTCAACCCTGACTAGCTCTATACTCAATCAGGCAATCTAGGGCCCGCTCCTGCAGCTACAACACATTCAGTTGGTCGGTAGTGGCTTAATAAATTTCAAATACTTAAATACAGTGTATATAAAGTATATAAATACCAACTTCTCAAATAATTTTCCAACTTTTCCAAAATAACAGAATTCTAGCAAAATACATTTTTAAAGAACTTTTGAAACATAAATTCATCATAAATCAATGTCAAAATAACTGATAATATAAAACCATTCTCAAATCCATAGCCTGAAAACTCTCCCCGACTTAGCCGCCGTCGCGACTAGGTTGGGATCCGCCAAGGTCTTCGCACCCTTGACGTTGGCCCATCGGTCCCGTGTGGTGACTCTGGGATCCCGATGTATAATCCAATCAGGGCTCTACGCTCCCACCTGATCTGGACAAATCAACACTCAGGTCCACCACGCCACCTCTAAAGGCTGGCCCGTGGGGACCCACTCTGCGATGAGTCGGGCTTTAGCCCGCCCGTCACCATCCAAAACCAACATGTAAATACTGACGAATAAAACAAAATCGTATAAATCATAACATATGGTCCTTATCCAGGACAAACATTCACAGTACGATACATGTATAATACCAGTAAAGCTCAAATACATGATACTATTCATATACCAAGAATGAAAACCAATTCCACAAATATTGTCGGTAAACCTTTTTTTAATATCGCACATGATTTCACAAATCATTCCAAATCAAAAGCATAGATAACCATCAAAAAAATAAATACATGAATTGAATAATTAAATCACATATACATGTATTTTTCACTATTCATAAATACGTATAATTATACTGAGCGATGTATCAATACGATTGTCGGGAACATCAACGGCAAGTAAATATATGTATATTTTTAACCTTATCACTAAAATTAAACATGATAAAATGAAATAATTAAATAATTATTTCCAAAATACTAGTTATTAAACAATTATTTCAAAAATAATAATAATTAATCAATTAAATAATAGCCACTACCAACTCACACGGTGTCCTTGGGTTCCTTCCTAGGGCCCGGAACTCCCTCCCGATCTCGAACAACACCTACTGAGAATAATATAATAAAAAAATAAATAACTACATTTAAACCCAAAATAAAATACAATAAACAATAATAGACTCTCTATTGGGCCCACTCACTCCAATCGGTTAAAACCCGACCTTGCATAATCCAACTGGCTTTCAATTGCACTTAAACCAACTCAATTTAGACTAAACACAGTTAAACCAATCTGAACCAATCTCAATTCAATTGAACCAAGCTCAATTGCACTGAACCAAACTCAATCAAACTGAACCAGCTTGAACCAACTCAATTCTTATTCAAAATCCATTGAACCAACTTGGTTCAGTCCAAAACCCTTAACCCAAATCAACTGAACCAAACCCAAACCATCTCAACTTGATTTGATCAAGCCCAACTCAACCAAATTAATTCAATTCAACCAATTCAATTCCAACTTGGTTTGATCCAACCAAATCAACTTGGCTAACTCAACCCATTTCAATCTAACCATTATCATTAACCTCCTAATCATCATAATCATCAATTTAATTAACCAAACCAAACCCTAATCTCGGTGCTACAGCAATGCTACAGTAAAACCGGCAAGCGTCTCCACCAATCCAAGCAATTTCATCACAAATACAAGGTTTTTCAACACAAAAATTATTTCACAACAATTACTTTCTCATCCTCATCAATATACATTCAAATCCATAATCATTTTCTTCCAATCCAACCAAAAATACATATTTATACATGCATACAATTCGAGTAAAATTTTTAGGGGGGTACCAAACTTTGGTCGATTATCAGTTTGGGGTCCAAAGTTTAATTTGAATCAAAAAGGATACCCAACTTTGATTGTCTTTCACCGGTTGGTCACCCGGGCATCTCCGGTCCAAATTTTTTATGATGTGGCGCTGGAGCGACCTCGTCGACAATCTGAATGTTTCTCATGTGTTTTCCACATCGCTGGTATGGTCGAGTCAGCCCCCACTCACGTGATGGCATAAACCCCTTGGCCGCAGCGTCGGGCAGAGCCTCTCTTCAGCGGTCGCATCGAGTGCGACTTCTTTCCCACCAACCCACCGAGTAACGAAGGGAGAAGAGGGGTTTTTCGGTGAAGAGAGGAGGGTTTCTTAGGGTTTCTGCGCCGACGAGAGGATTTCGGTACCGAGGGAGAGGGTTTTCTCGGTGAAGAGGGTTTTTCTTAAAGGGTTGAAGTGGCTAGAAGATTGTTTCGATTAGTAGAGAAAAAGGGTGCATTGGAGGGTTATAGTGCGAAAAGAGGGTTTCTTCGATTGTAGAGAGTGAAAATCGGGTGCTACTTGAGGGAGGTGTAGGCAAAATGGCGGTTAGCGGGAAAGAGCGACAAGAGGGAGAAGATGCACTGAGAATATTGTGAGTGCTCTCTTGAAAGCCACTGATTCCTCATACTTTTCTTGAAAATCCTTTTGCTATGAAAAATGATGGAAATGTTATTTTTTTCATCTAAAGTTGATATGAAATATGTCTTTAAATCCCTTTTTTTGTTTGCATCGGCATGCTCCCGGAAAGGAAAGGCTCTGTATAACAACATGCTTCTATAGTATGAATTTAGTTTTAAGTTATTGTGTTTCATTCGAGCATGCTTCTAAGTTAATTAAAAGTTAAAATTTTTTAACTTTAATTTTTAATCTTTCTGTTCTTTTTTTAATGTACGGAGATTTTTGTATGATATTGATCAAAGGTGTGTCCATTTTGATGTTACTCATATTTTTTTATTGATAAAGAATATGTGAAAAAAATTGAGTGAGTACAATCGAGTTTAATTTAACATAAATATCATGATATAAAAACCATATCATGATTTATAAAATTTCATTTAATGGCTAGCTTCTTCAATGTCTTCATCTTAAGTATTTTTTGGGTAAGAGTAGTACTAAGATGGCTAGCTTCTTCGAATTAGTCTTCATCTTACATCACTTTCATTATATAATGTTGATATTGAATGAGAAGACACAATGTCATATGAACTTTAACTTAGAGGTCATAATGTCGGATGATATAACTTAAAAAGGATGATGGATTTGTTATGATGCAACTTAAGATGATCTACACTATTTGAACTTTTTGAAATAATATACATAAAGTAGATTTGTTTTTAATGTTTGTCAATGGAAGAAAGCAGGTAATTTGGAAAAGTTGTTTTGGCTCATTCAGTGCTATCAATAGACACAGACACATGTGATGCCTTTGGTATTTGGGTATAATACAAAGTTATGCAGCTCTTCTTGACCTAGTCTTCTTCTCTAACTTTCAAAGAAAAACAGTGCTTCTTCTTCTTCTTCTTCTTCTTCTTCTTCTTCTTCTTTGGTCCTTATGTTTAAATGTTTCAATGTACTTGGATTTAATTTTTTTTCTTATAACTAACTTCATATGTGCCTTTCATAAAGCATGCCTATACTTGGATTTAAATTTTTTCTCATGTTTGTTTCTCCCATTGATTGGCATCACATATATATGGAATACTAATATGGTTGAGGTTTTTTTGCCTCCCATTTAAAGTTAGTATGAAACTTAAAAATATGTTGCTCTGCTTTTTTTAATGGCATGCTACGGAAAGGTTTTTGCATAACAACATGCTTCTAAGTATGAATTTAGTTATAATTTATTGTGTTTCATTCGAGCATGCTCCTAAGTAAATTTTTTGTGTTGTTAAGATTTTTTTCCACATGTTCATTGCAAATATGGTTGTACTTGGATTTAAATTACGTATTGTTTAAATGTTTAAATGTACTTGGATTTAATTTTTTTCTTATAACTAACTTCATATGTGCCTCTTATAAAAGCATGCCTATATATGAAATACTAATATGGTTGAGGTTTTTTTGCCTCCCATTTAAAGTTAATATGAAACTTAAAATATCTTTGTCTACCCTTTTTGTTACATCAATGGCATGCTTTGGAAAGGTTTTGCATAACAACATGCTTCTGAGTATGAATTCAGTTATAATTCTGTATTGTTTAAATGTTTAAAAGTACTTGGATTATGCTTCTTTTTTTCAGTGCCAACTGCAGAATTGTTTTCAATACGTCTACACTATATGGTTGGTGAAATTGAGGGCATAGCAGGGTATATAGATTATTGTTGTCTTGATATGATATCTAAAAATAGAACTCCTTCAAATGGCCAAAAGAATTTAACTTAAAATGTTCAGGGGTTGTAGTGTGTGGTGGTTAGATGAAATTGGTGAGGATAAGGTGGTGAAAGAGATAAAGTCTGATTTGGATGCACTTAAAAATGTCAATGTCATGCCGGGCCTAGAAAGGAAGTATGTGTGTACATTAGACTATCAAGTATTGGATGTGTTCTTTGGGATTAATCTTTGAAGGTTGTAATGAGGATTTTGTGGAGCCAGAACAAGTAGATGAGGTTGTGGAGGATGTTGACCTAGAAGACATGTTGGTTAGGGGGAAAGGACAAGGTGGACCAATAGATGAGGAAGATAAGTTTGAAGACTCTATTATAGTCTAGATGGGGACACGAGATGTTGAAGATGGGGGAGAATACTACAAGGCACTGGGGTTGAGGTTGGAATAGAAGAGAGCTGGACAAATGAATAATGATGATGAAGTAGAATCCGAGTATGCAAACTCGGATGAGCTACAATCATGCTCTTCTGAGACGAGGACAATTTGGTGCCTACTAAAGAGCTAGATATCTTTGAGTTCAATGAGGAAGTAGATATGAAGAACCCACAATTTAAAAATAGGTATGAAATTCGGGAGTTTTTAAACAATTCAAAGAGGTTTGTGAGAAACTATGGAATTAGAAATCGTTATGCCTTCAAGTTTTAAACCTAATAACAAAAAAATGCAAAAAGCGATTCAGTCAAAGTGGTACTGCCACTTTCTACCGTGGGCATCCCCTATGGTGAAGGATAGGAGCACTATACAAATCAAAAAGCTGGAAATTTGGTGCATGAGTGCACAAGAGACCATG
Source organism: Dioscorea cayenensis subsp. rotundata (assembly GCF_009730915.1). NCBI lineage: Eukaryota > Viridiplantae > Streptophyta > Magnoliopsida > Dioscoreales > Dioscoreaceae > Dioscorea > Dioscorea cayenensis. Next base: position 7,990,987 of record NC_052486.1, read on the forward strand.
TTAATCGGCACGTCAACGCGAGAATGGATAGCAAGGAACTATTTAGAAACGAGTTTCAGGGCTGATCCATCTTGGAAGATTCTTTGGGATCATAAGTGCGGTGAGGACAAATCAAGAAGTTGATATTAGCCGACTTATAGCCTACAGAGCAAAACGCATAGCATTGAGGTAATTTCAGCTCTCCTTAATTTTTTTCTATATGCTATAATAAGATTGCTACTACTGTACACTGACTAGACAATTTTAATTTACTCTTACTTTGTTGTGTAATTCCCTTTGGGATTCCAATACAGGATCATTGATGGTGATGAAGCATCTCAGATGGCCAGGTTGCATGATTACAGGTTGGAGCTATTGAAGACCCATCCTGGGTCCACCATCATTGTAACCCAAAATGATGATGGTGTGTTTGAAGGCCTATATATACTGTCTAGCTCCATTGAGGCGAGGGCTTCTTGGCGAGGATGCGGGGAAGCTTATTTCTTTAGATGGATGCTTTTTGAAGGGTACATATGGCGGCCAATTCTTTGTGTGCCATTGGGATAGATGCAAATGATTGCATCTATCCATATGTTGGGCTATGGTAAAGAAGGAGAACAAGGAGAACTGGAAGTGGTTCCTTCGGTCTTTGAAGTTAAATTACATTCATTAATTATATGGTATCAACTAATTCATTATTTTCATTATGTACTTATTACAGTGCGGTATTGGCTCAAGATTTGTGTATAGTCGGCTGACAAACAATGGGCATTTATGTCGGATAGACAAAAAGGTAAACATAATGTTAATTAATTCGGTTTGTATACTTGTATATTTACCATTTATTCTTTCATCGATTGTTGTTATCCCATTTGTTTGACACTCTTTCTTTCTATCTGGTCATGGTTGGTGATGTGGCCTATATTAAATGAAATTGGTGAGGATTAGGGTTTAATGCCAGCCATTTATGAATTATTTCCATTGTCTGAACATAGATATTGTGTGCGCCATATCCATACAAACTTCAAAAAAACATTTAGGGGTAAAGCACTCAAGGACCAAGTGTGGGCTTGTGCTAGGGCATCTCATCGTCCTGCATTTGAAAGAGAAATGGAAATTCTTAAAGGAATGTCTGTAGGTGCCTATGATTATATGAAAAAATTGAGCCCAAACACTGGAGTAAGTCACACTTCCAAAGTTAGTTTAAGTGCGACATTCTCCTTAACAATCTATCTGAATGTTTTAATAGCCTCATCCTAGAAGCTAGAATAAAAGGAGTGATCACCATGAATGAGTTGATTAGGACACAACTGATGAAAAGAATTCAGAGAAGAAGGGATACAATGAAAAAAGTATCTACATTGCATTGCCCTAAAATACTTAAGAAGCTTGACAAATTCAAACACCAAAGTTGGTTTTATACAACAACCTGGTCGGGAGGAGATAAATATCAAGTTGTTGGTCCCAAAGGACAAGTTGTAGTTGACAAAAAACAATGTAGCTGTAGTTGTAGAAGATGGCAATTGAGTGGTGTGCCATGTAGCCATGCCATATCTATTATATACTATAATAAAGAGAAGCACGAAAAAAATACTTAGATAGATGTTACCGGTTAGTACTTACATGGAGACATATAGGCACATCCTATTCCCTACACATGATAGGAATACATGGCCTAAGAGTGACCAACCACCCTATCATCCCACCGAACCCGATGAAAATAAAAGAAGGGCGGGAAGACTTTACTAAGGAGGCGAGAGGATGGTGAGAAAGCGGCTTACAAAGGGAAAGTCGGCGAGCGAGGAGGGAAGATGACATGCGAGTGTATGTGGTCAAGTTGGGCACAACAAGAGGTACCACGAGACTCGTGAGCAAGGAAGAAAGATGAAATGCAGGTTAGTTCATTTTTTATGTTGATTTTATATGTTCACAAGTACTAATTTCTTTATGCAATGTGGCGAGGTGAACAAAGATTTTTTTCAATTGTGCAAATGCATGGAGAAACATCTGAATTTATCAATGTACAAGTTCATGGTACAACCACTCCAAGCTCACTTACTGAATTCAGGGTGAGCACGGAGGAGAGCCACAGAGTGTGCCACTGCAACAACAAATACATCTTGAGGGAGCTAATATAGGGATTGAGCATCCAACAGCACGAGGTTGGATAACTATTTTTCTAAAGTTTAGTATTTAATTTTTAGTCTTGTAGTTTTAGTGCCATCGAGTCGATTTATGTTTTTCTACTTTTCATAATGAAGGCCAACACGGATACTTTGCATACTGATTAATCTGGAACAACCATCGGGAGGGACTCGACTCAAAATTCCAAAAGCTGCGAGCAAAGGGGTGTGAAAAAAATTTACAACTACTAGCAACAAGGAGACACAGAATGGATCAAATGTGGAACAAAAAGAAGGCCAAGGATCTTTGCTAGAGTAGGAGGTGCTTGACAAGAGAAGGAGGGTATGGGCTGCCACCGGGAGTGGGACTTGCTAGGTCATTTGTGAATGTCGAGGGTCTTTGCTATGAGAATGTTTCATTTTTGTTATTTTGGTTTTTTGATAATCTGTGAATGTTAGTTGTGAACTAGAGAATGTTAGCAAAGATCAGGTGTGAATGTTAGCCGTGAATGTTAGCTATGAATGTCAAGGGTTTTTTGATAGTAGTGAATGTTATGTGAATGTTAGCTATGAATGTCGAGGGTTTTTATCGACTATGAATGTTAGTCGTGAATGTCAGTGTTTTTGATCGATTTGTGAATGTTAGCAAAGATCACTATTTTTTTGTGAAGAACCTTGCCAAATTTATAATACCAATCTTGTATTCATGTCTGAGAATCCATAATACGAGTTTTTATTCTAATACGATGATTAACTATCTGAATTCATAATACGAATTTATTCAATACAATATTCATGTCTGAGAATTCATAAGATCTATTTTTATTCCAATCGATTATTCATAATATAGTATTTTTATTCCAATACGATATTCATAATCCGGAATCCATAATGCCGGATTTTTATTCCAATACGAGTATTAATTATACGAATTCATAATACAGAATTTATTCCAATACGATATTCATGTCTGAATTCATAAGATCTGTTTTTATTCCAATCAGTATTCATAATATCTTATTTTATTCCAATCAGTATTCATAATACAGAATTCAAAATATAGTGTACAAAAAAAAACCTAAGAATGTGTATATTGGAAAAACAGATGAAAATTCAGGATTTCTTGGAGGCGATGAATGATTCCTTCAATGAGACCTTCAAATCGACAATTGAGCGAGTTCGATGAGATCAAAACACTTGTCGATTGCCAATCAACACACCGGACTTCGATAAATCGCTCTAAGAAAACAATCTCTAAGAAAACCCTCTTCTTCGCGAGAAAACCCTCTCCTCGAGTCTTGTAGAAATCCTCTCGTCAGTGCGAAACCCTAAGAAACCCTCCTCTCTTCACCGAAAAACCCCTCTTCTCCCTTACGTTTACTCGGTGGGTTGGTGGGAAAGAAAAGCTGCGACCCGATGCGACCGTTGAAGAGAGGCTTGCAGGCAGCGTGGCGAGGGTTTATGCCATCACGTGAGTGGGGGTGACTTCGACCATACTGGCGATGTGGAAACACATGAAACATTCGATTAGCTGCGAGGTAGCTCGGGCGCCACATCATAAAATTTGGACCGGAGATGCCGGGTGACCAACCGGTGAAAGACAATCGAAAGTTGGGTACCCTTTTTGATTCAAATTAAACTTTGGACTAAGCGATAATCGACCAAAGTTTGGTACCCCCCTAAAAATTTTACTCTACATCCATGCCAAAAATAATACAAGGAAGCCTCTTAACAAATGCAGTCGTCCCTCCGTGAGCTCACTCAGAGCGATCTCAAGTCTTTCTCTTTAAAAACCTCTAATTTCTCCCATTTCTTCATTTTAACTCTCGGGTTACTGTAGCAAAACGGTGGAGAAGAAGATGAACAACACTCAAGCTCTAGATTTTTCTCTCAATTAACTCTTCAGCCGAAATTTACATTTAGTCCCTCAAAACTTAATTTCTTACAAAACAGTCCCTGAAAAACTCACAAATGGTCCCTGAATTAAAAAATAGTATTCTCAAAAGATCCTTTCAAATTATCCAATGGTCCTTGAATTATAACGCAACATTTCAAAAAGATCCCTTCATCTTACCTTTCAGTCCTTGGTTATGAGAAGCATTTTATATCAATCCTTTTTCTATTACTCTTTAACCCAAAATTTTTTAAAAACTTTTACACTTAGGTCCTTGTTCTTTCCACTTGGGGTTTCTCAACAAGATTACTCCGTAGAAAAATCTTACTGCAACTGTAGTAATACCCTGAATATATTTTCCAACAGGTATCCAAAGGTTCAGGGTATTACACCAAGAAAGGTTTTGCAATGGCTAGAGAGGTTTTGCAAATCATATATACTTCATTTTAATAGCACTTGAACGACATTCATAGACATAAGGTTATATAGTTACATCTAGACGTAGTGCTCTTCCGAAGATGGTTAATCTTCAAATCTTGTGGATGTGAGATGTGGAGCAAACTTATTAAATTTTAAAAGAGGAAGTATACCACGTTTCCTTCTATACATTTGATTTACACCTTCTAAAAAACAAGAAAATATTTCAATTGGAGCACCAATAAAAGTTTAAAACACATAGCATGTAATGGCCAACAGTACAATCAAAGTTAAATTAACATGGTGAATTTAACATTTTTAAGTGCTCGAGAAACTAACTGCAAGAATTGAAGCGGGGACGTGCCTCGCTGAATATGCATCAATGAATTCGAGCCTTTTATACACCTCTTCAAGCCTTTTTTTGAAATAGCATCTTTCAGATACAACCCGGCATTCCTTCTTTAATGACTTCCATCACCTTCAAATGCATTTTATATTGGCCCTAAAAAAACATAAGCCATTTCATGGCACAAATAAAAAAAAACATAATTTTCACCTAAAACATCCAAAGAAAATTAAATTTTCATTCCATATCATCCTCCCATCTAGATAAATTTCTACCACTAAAAAAACCAAGATGTACAGCGTCACGCTTTCGCTCATTTTTTTCTCTCTGCTCTCATTTTTTGCTTTTCTTCAGCCGAGCTTCACTCTATCACGCTTTAGTCAGCACAAGACCATCCAACAACTCAACCATTTTCTTTACTGACTTCACCATCGTCCCATCCCATCAAACATCCGCAGCGGTGTCGCTGAGGCTCTACACGACTTCCTTAGGCTTTTGCTACAAACCCTACATTTCCAAAACAACCAAAAGCGAAACTAAACCTCCAATTATTGGATTTTACTTACATAAAAACCTCTAATTCTAGAATTTCTAAAGCCCTAATACAAAAATTCAAAGAAAGCAAAGCAAAGCAAAAAGTTTCAATATGAAATAAAAAAACAAGAATCCTCGAAAATCAAGAATCAAAATCCTAGATGGCTAGGGATATACCAATCGGCCTTCTTCGTAGTCTTCAACGCAGTCGGAATTAACAAGGAGGTCACCGACGGCCTCAAAAGCGCCATCGCCGACGACGCTAAAAGTCAAAATCATCGTTAGCGAGGGACGCTGATAATGTAGTCGATGATGGGCTTTGTGGAGGGACTTGGTGCAAGCGAAACATAGATCCGGAGTCGCTGGCCTTGGAGAAGCGGGCGTAGTCGAAGTCCCGGCGAGAGGAAGGCAGAGAAGATGGGATCGGAGGCGAAGGAGTTGAGAGGGGAGGAGGATGAGATCGGAAGAATCGGGGCATGGTCTTTGAAGGCGACGAGCTTCTGAATAAGAGAAGAAGGGAGGATCGAGGAGAGGCCATTGATGGAGAGCTCGTGATCTCCAAGCATGGGGCCCGAGAGTGGAGGGCGGAGAGTAGCGAGCGAGATCGAAGAAGAGGAAGACAAAGATGTTGAAGAAGCTTGAGATGAGATTGAGAAGATGGAGATTATATAATATCTTTTTATTATACTATTAAATTATTATTAATTTAATTTAATTATGCATAGCTAATTTGTTTTAATATATAAACGGATGAATATTATTAAATATAGGGAAAATTATATGGAAAGGGGATATTTATGGATTGAGTTGGAGGCTTTTAATTTTTGTTTTGATAAAATTCCTTATAGGTCATCTTCTTTCCTTGTTTTTTTTATTATTTTTTTTCCGAATGCTTCTTTTTCTGATTATTGTTTTCATTTCTATTATATTATAATTTTTATTTATGTTTTCTTATTTTTTTTTTAAAAAATAACAAGCCTAAACTTTTGTGACACATTTTGCAACGCCAATAGATCATTACAAATAATGCGTCGCAATCTGTGTCGCAAACCAATTATATACTGGGTTCTAAAATTTTACAACATATTTTGCGACGTTCTCAGATGGTCATTTTTTGCTACATAATTAGGTTCTTTTTGCAACGTTTTTGGTTTTTTTTATCGCGCATTGTTGCAATTTGTGTCGCAAATTTGCAACACTTTTACGCGTCGCAAATTTATGTCGCAAATAGCAGTTTTTGTTGTAGTGATTTATATTAATTTAAATATAGAAAATAAGCTACCGTTAAATCTTATATTGCCTAAAAGGTAGTTTTGGAGCTGATGAGGGGCTTCACCCTATGCTAGCCCCCTTGGTTCCACCTATGGCCCATGGGCTCATTGGGGCTTGATTAAAAAGATGAATATATATATATATATATATATATATAATCAGAAGTACAATAATAAATTTATAAAATTAAGGATGTGGGTTGTGGGTGGAATTTTTTATAAAAAATAAGAATTTACTGATTGAAAAATCTGTAGAGATCTGGGCATCAAGAGTCTTTTTCCTTGAATATATATATATATATATATATTTGTTTATATTGCCACGTCTATACACACTAGTTCATGTCGTTAAGAATTTACACATAAAATTTCTTCTTAAAATAATAGATGGATAAGCCCACTACCTCTAATATGACTTTCTCTATCAATTAAGAACAAATTCCACAGTCCACTAGCAACTAATGTTGACGAGGCATTCTTGCATGAAAAGGACTTCCAAGAGTGCAACCGGAGACGCTTTTGCAAAAGTCCAATGCTCACTGCTTTGGAGGAGCAAAGGATGATAATAGACACCTGATAAAGGAGGCCGATCAGCAACTCGATCTTTGTTTGCAATCCAAGTTTTATGTCATGAATGACACACACGCACCGAAGAAAATTTTACAACTAAATAACCTAATTGTATAGGCGGCTTAGATTAGGCTGTTGGAAGTGACCGCAATTAGGTCAAAAAGACTGACACCTTTAATAACAAGTGAGGTTCGTCATTTTTGAGCCGTTCTTTGAAATATGTAGTGTGCCATAAAAATTCCGCTGGCTTACATGACTTAAGTTTGGGTTAAGCCCTTGTTGATACTAAAAATTTAGTTTATTAATTTTTACTTCAAGAATTAATTATTTTATTAATACAAAGATCAAAACTAGCATATACATTGTACTTGAGCTCAATAGAGGAGTTTGTATTTTATTTTATTTTTTTCTCCTAAAAATCTACATGTTTAACTTATTGAAGTTTATATTTGAGGCAAAATAATAAAATATATATAAATGAGATGACTTATCTACATTATAAAAATAATAAATAAAAAAAAAACTTCCAATATTTATAAATTAAAAAGTTAAAAACCTAAGTCCACTTTGACAATCCCTTAAATAAGAAGCTCTTGTCGCCTATTAGTCTAACCAAAGTCCATACCAAAGAGTATTGTTAACATTTTTATCTTCTCCATCCACTTTATTTAACTATAACTTATTCCTTTTTTGTTTTCTTAGCTATTGTTTATGTGTAACTTCAATTAAGAGTGTTGTCGAGTTATTGCGCTTTTTTTGTATTCTAACAATGTGGATAAGTTATCCTACAAATACACTAAGATGACATTTGGTTAGATGTAGTTAAAACTATAGTAGATTTTTAATTACAGATGTATTTGTAAATTTCTGGATTTGAAAATGCAAAAGAGTCAATTCTAATGTTTAGTTGACTGTATTCTTAAATACTGGATTTCAGGACTTTGTGTTTGTTTGGAAAAATTTGTAAATCTGGATTCTGAAAATGTGTTAGGTTGAATATATTTTTATGATATAAACATATTTGGTGAGATTACACCCACCTTGGGTCATTATTAAGTTTAATTAGTTATAAAAACACAGTTAAATGTTATTAATAATAACAAAAATAATTATGTATATAATTACTTAATTTAATATATAATTATGTTTTTAGCGCAATTTACAGCAAATTTTAATGTTTATATTAAAAATAGGCCCATTTTGGTGATCATTAGTTTTATTAATTATTAAAAATAGCCCTATTTCGGTGATCATTAGTTTTATTGCAATTTTTAATATATAATTTTATTTGTTTCGATTCAACTATATTCTTGTTTTTTAAAAAATAATTTTAATTGAATTTCTAAATACTGGATTTGGAATTACATCCAATTTGGGTGTTGTTCAAAATCCACCAAAATCCAATGAAACAGTATTTGCAACTCTAGTTATTTTTTTAAATCCATTTAACCAGACAACTTCAAGAAATCTTGTAATTCCAACTGCAAGTAGTTTTAAATACTACCAAACAAGTACCCTATGAATTCTTATTTAGAACAAGAGTCAAACCATCAATTTTTCACATAAAAATTAAAGACATTACAACTCATCTATTGTGGCAATGTTATGGATTTTTTTTTCTTATCTTTATTGTGCTCTTTATTTTAATATTTTTCTCTTTATTTTCTTACCCGGAGTCAATCACTTTTGGCAGTACCCAATAAGATAAAAGTAAAACAAGGAAACACATATATCTCATATTAGAAAAATTAGTTAAAAAGGAAAACAAGGTGCGCTTGTTGGTGCCAAGGCAGTCCCTTTCCCTGAAAGAAAATGGACACTCCACTAGCTTTGACACTTCCATTCATGGCCACAAAGTTTTGGAAATATCAATTACTTTCATATCACGCAGGTCACTATATCCCCACATTCCCATGCTCACATCACATGGTCCTAACTCAATATCTACAGACTTTCCGTAGTGCTTGTATAAAAACAACACACTTGGATCCCTTGAAGTTGCTCACCTTCAAATAACAGGGTGTTAGTTAGGAATTTAGAGAGAACAGGGAAGAAGATGATGCCATTTCATAAGAGTTTAGCTGCAGCTTTTCTCGGGTTATGTCTCTTACTTGCATCAATAGGTAAAATTGAAAGTAGGGAAGCAAGGAAGGACTTAGGCTTAGACTTGGGTGGTGGCCTTGGCCTTGGTATTGGTGTTGGGGTTGGAGTTGGTGTTGGAGGAGGAGCTGGCTCTGGGTCTGGATCCGGTTCGGGGTCAGGTTCGGGCTCAGGGTCAGGCTCTGGAGCTGGATCATATGCAGGTTCAGGAGCTGGATCATATGCTGGATCTGGTGCTGGGTCAAGTTCTGGCTCAGGTCATGGTTCAGGTCAGGGAAGCGGTCGTGGATCGGGTTCTGGTTCTGGTTCTGGTTACGGGGAAGGTAATGGACAAGGCTCAGGTTCAGGCTCAGGCTATGGAGAAGGCCATGGATATGGTTCGGGCTACGGTGGTGGTAACAACTGATGGCAATTTCCTTGTTTGAACACAAGTAATGTTATGCTAATATAGATGCTATATGTTTGGATGTGTATCGAGAATTTGCTTGAATAAATGGGAGAAAACCCTCTTTCTTCTCCACCCTTTTATTTTATTGCCAATGTAGATTAAATAGGTTAATTAAATTATTCTTGAAAACAAAAGTAAGGGAAAATACTTAGAAATTTCGTCAAAGGATACAAAACACAGACACCAAAGCGGGAACATGGGTAGCAATATTTTTGTGTGCATTGAACCTGAAGAAGTTTGACGAGGACGTCAAAATATTTGGAAATTATTCATTTTATGAAGTTTATGAGTTTGAAAAAAAAAAAACTTTAATGTTCATAACTGACTTTAAACAGTTTACGCCAATTTTTAAAGATTAATAATTAATATTTCAAACTACAATTTATGCCATATTGTTGCAAGTAAGTCTAGAAAACAATCATCATCATCACTAAATTCACCAAACGAAACTACTACACAATGTGTAAGCACGGGTGTCTTTATCTGTGAGAAGAAAAAATATTACAAAAAGCTTTTCTTTAATATTTTGATAACTTTTAATCTTAGTCACATGGCATACTCTTAAACATAATTAAAAAATAACTAGCATTCAATTATGTATAGGGCTGGCCTTAGTAAAAAGGAGGCTTTAGGAAAAATTGTAATAAGTTTTGTAATAATTTTTATAAAATAATAAATTACATAATTAGAAATATATAAATATTATTAATAATTAAGAAAAGTAAAACTTTAAAATATTCAAAAAAAAATCTAAAGATAAATTGTTATATTACATAAAGAGTTCAGATCCTTCTTTAATACATATTATTGTTAATCAATATACCGACAATGTATCCAAAACCCCAATTAAAACTCACAATTTTTTATTATTATTATTATTATTATTATTATTATTATTATTATTATTATTATTATTATTATTTTCCCCTCTTTGAGATGCCACTACAAAAAAATTATAGTTTTGCAACGGATAATTGCAACGGAATAAATCTGTTGCAATTTTATAACAGATTGGTAATAGATTTGCAACGGATTAAAAAATTTGCAACAGATTTTGTGACAGACCAAAATCCGTTACAAAATTTATTTGAAACGGATTTGCAACTCGTTTTGCAACAGAATTGTAACGAATTGGTGACGGAATAAGTTTCGGTTGCAATAAAATGGAGGGAATACCGCGGAAATAGTTTGCAACGGATTTGCAACGAACAGGAAACAAACATTTGCAACGGATGTATGTAATACAAATTTGCAACAATATTTGTCACAAATTTGCAACGGATTTTGTAATGAAAATTATTTTTGAAAATAAATGGAATAAAATTAATATAATTTTCAATTTTAGTTAGTATAATTACTTTCCTATTTTATTTCTATAATTTTATAATATTTTCAATTTTAAAAATTTTAAAAATCAACTAATTATTTTTATGAGAAGATATTTTTAAAATATTTTGTAATATTTTAATGAGAAAATATTAAATTATAGAAATGTTTAAGATTTTATTCATAAATTAAAATATTTTGATTATATTTTATTTCTGTAATTCCATTATTTTAAATATTGTATTTAAATTTTAAAAATAATTAAAATCAACTAATTATTTTTATAATATTTTCAATTCTAAATTATTTTTATGAGAATATATTAAATTAAAAATTATTTAAATTTTTTTATTTTATAAATTTAAAATATTTTAATTAAAATTTTAAAAAAAAATTATTGTTATTTAATATTAATATTTTTCATATATGTTTTTTTACCAATTGAAATTTTTTTTTTTGGAAACTAACCTCGTACAAAAATCTTAATGTGTTCAAGCTAATATACATAACAAATTTTCTTCAAGATATCAAAAAAAATTTAATTACCTCAAATATTTTAGTTAATTAAAATTATAATATATTTGAAAATATTAATTATTTAAGATTTAAAATATTATCCATAAATTTTTAACATTGAGGTATTCCCATTCCAAAAGCCCTATGGAAGCCATAATATTAGTAATAAATAAATAAATAAATAATAAAGAAAAAAAATTAGAAACTGAGGTATGATACTCAAAATATTAATAGATAAAAATTATATATATATTTGAAAAAAGAAAAACTTTAAAACTTTATAATTGGGGCAATGTTAGGGTTAGAAAAATTAGTCCAGGTCTTCATTCATCTTCTTCTTCTCCTCTATCTACCGTCCAGGTCTTCTCCTCAATCTCCACTACAAATCCATCTCCATTCTAGGTTTCCATTAGCAACGATCTCCGCAAATCAGCTCACCACTTTCTGAAGCTCTCCTTCGAGCTTCAAGACGCCGCTTTCTTGCCGTTGTGCCATCGATCAAGCTATCTGTTGCATCCTTTGCAAAACTAATGGTTATTCTTTTAATCCCTTTCTCGATCTTATTCATTTTCAGTTTATTCAATCAATTTTATAGTTTATTGGGTTCTTCTTGTGACAACAGATTTGATTCTTCTTACAATTTGGCCTTTTCACTCTTCTGTTGATTTGATTCTTCTTACAATCAACCAAAAGCCCCAACCAAGGTGCACCTCCATAACATCCCCCATTTTTGTTCTTTTTTACCTATATTTTCAATATTATGAAAGTTTGGTGTTTGTTCTCTAAGTGAGTAGTTTTATATTTTTACCATCATTCATCTTTTCTTGATGTTTCTATAAATCATTTCAAGCTCTGATTCTACCCTTTATCTAATTCAGTTGAAAACTGGACATCCACATAAACATAGAATAGATGTATCATAAAAAGATCTTTGCTTTTTAATTCTTGTTGTGTTCTTTGCTTTTCAAGTATGGAGATTGAGGTATGGCAAAGTGATTGTCCATAACCAGTTATCTATATCTGTAACCTGCAGCCCAAACTAATATTTGATAAGGAAGTGAATTTTTCATGTTCACTTTTCTTATAATGGATGATCATTGATTTTCATCAAATGATTTAGTCATCCTATTCCTTAATTTGAAGATGCATAATTCAGGAGTTGTCTGTTCTCTTCTCAATTGCATGTGTTTATATAGAAAATTATTATTCCTAATCCCATTAGAAAATTAGCATTGTGCTTTGAATTCATATCAAACAAAAAAAAGGGAGATAAATAAAAAAAATCATATTCTCCTACTTCAAATAGGAGCCAAAAAAAAGGAGTTAAGGGGCATTATCCTATTCCAAATAAAAGTAGGGGGGGCAAATAAAAAATAATAAAATAATAATAATAATATAAAAAAGAGGAGAGAGAATATATGTATATATATTTGAAGATATATATACATGTCGTTTGAAATTTTTAAAAAAATATACATATATATTTTATAATAATGAATAAAATATAATAATAAAAAGAAGGAGGGAGATTCAAATATATATGAAAATATATATAAAAAAAATGGAGATTATGGATAAGATTGGAAATTTTGAATTAAAAATAAAAAAAAATAATAAATAAAAATAAAAATCTCCTGGGAGTTGGAGATTTTTTCGGGGTGTTGAGGATCTTCGGGGCCCTAAGGAGAAGAGAGGAGTTTTGAAAAAAAGGAGGGACAAGAAGAAAAAGAAGGGAGGGAGAGAGGCGACAGAGAAAAGGGACTGAAAAAGACCGTGATTTTTTTGAAGAAAAGAGAGAAATTAAACAAGAAGAGAGAGAATTTTGAAGAAGAAGTGAGAAGGAAGAAGGAGAATAATAGGACAAGGAGGTCGGAGAAGATTGATCTGCAAGAAGAAGAGGTACTGTAATTTTTTTTATAAAGTAAAGAAAAAATAGATGCAATGGTTTTAAAACTTATTTTTTGCATGATGAACATAGTGTCTCCATGTTGATGTCTCCATGCCTCTACATATGATGGGCCCCACTTTTAAAAATGATAGGTTTTTTTTAAAAAAATTGAGAGCATGCCATGCATATTCCATGCCCATGATGCTTCCTGCATACATTAAAAATAAAAAAAAATGGAATGGGTCCCACGTGATTCTTTCATGCTTTGTCTTTTTTATCTTTTCTAAAAAAAAACCATGCACGTATGCATCATGATGAGCATGCATTTCTTTTTTCTCTCTCTCTCTCTCTCTCGTGTTTGGGCTTCTCTCCTCTTCCTGGTTCTTCTCTCCATGCCATCCATTACGGAACCGAGCTCTTGAGATGAAGATGAAGAATAAGATCAATAGAGATTATTACCTCACTCTCCATATCTATCCGATGATGTCGATACTTCCGAGCAGCGAGGCGATTGAGATCCGAGATGTATGGGCGGAGAACCTTGAAGACTTGTTCGCTCTCACACGTTGAAGACTTGTTCGCTCTCACTACGTTTCCATGAGTGCAGAGTTCCCTGGTGTTGCTCATTTCCTTGTTAGTGTTTTTCCTACTACCGATGGCTACCACTACCTCACCTCAAGGCCAACATTGACATCCTCGAAGTTTATCCGGGGCTCAGCCTTTACTCTCCCCGCCATCGATAGCTCTCCCCGCCTCTCCTTGGGTATAATCTCGCTTATGGGCTGATGAAGATGAATCCCTTGCATGAAGAGAAAGATGGGGATGTCTCCATTGTCCTCCAATGAAGCTAGGTAGCTTGCAAGGATTTCCCTGATTCATAGCCTTTTATGTGTGAAATATCTCTTCAGCAAGATATCACATGAGTGCTACTGCAAACCATATTATTGCTATGTCCGTGACGTTATGGCTCGCTGCAAACACCGGACTGGGTTGTTAAGACATTGTCATGCATTAAATAATGGCAGTAAATGGCAGAATATGAGAAAAAAATCTGGTTGGTATGGCCACAGAAACTGAACTGGAAGACTTCAAGCTCTGAATTGAGGATGCTAAGAATGCTACCTTTGCGGCCATTGAAGAAAGTATTGTCCCTGGTGTTGGTTCGGCTTATGTCTACCTCTCTGCATATGTCCCTGCAATCAAGAATAAGATTGAAGACAACGATGAGAATTGGGTGCCAATGTTATGTAAAAAGCACTGGTGACACTGCAGCCTTGATAATGCACATTGCCGGAGTCGAGGAAAGGAAGAAGTGGTGAGGGAGAAAACTAAGGATCGTGATTGGGAGATATGTTATAATGCCATAATTGACAAGCATGAGAACCTGATTAGATCCGGTATGAGTGACCCCGCAAAGGTGATAATATATATGCCTTGCAGAGCTCTGTTTCAATGGCTGGACTTGTCTTAACAACACAATCCATTGTCTTTGGGAAGCCCAGACCCAAGGCTCTTGTTGCTGCTCCGGCCCCTAGTACTCTTATGGTATAAGTCTAACCAATTTTTCTTTTTCGCCTTTTGTCGAATTTAGGATTAGTTATCCGTAGTTCGTAAATGGGAAACCAAGCTAGGGACTATTCAAATAAGCTGATCTTGGAATGACATGCTATAACATGGGTATTCTACATTAGATAATCTTGCAGCCTTTTGCATTTGGAATTTTTCTTGTCACTTTGTAAAATAAAAATGAAAGGATGAGAAGAAAAGGGAGAGAGAGATGGTGAAAAAGTTAGTAGGGAAAATAAAAAAATGAAGGGTGAGCTGAAAAAAAAGAGAGAAGGAAAAATATGGAAAAAATGAAGGGTGAATTTGAAAAAAAGAGAGAAAAAAAATATGGAAAAATGGAAGGGTGAGTTGAAAAAAAAAACAGAGAAGGAAAAATATGGAAAAATGGAAGGGTGAGTTGAAAAAGAGAGAAGGAAAAATATGGAAAAATGGAAGGGTGAGTAAAATGAGAGAAGAAAGGAAAATATGGGAAAATGAAAGGATGGGTTAAAAAAAAAAGAGAAAAAAGAAGAGAGTAAAAAAAATGAAATGAGGGAAAAAAGTAAAGGATGAATTTGAGTGGGGGTATTTTGGTAATTTTTCTTTACAGGCTCTAGAAAAATCCTATGAAATTTCTCTAATTCCACCTTGACTTTCTTGGGGTAACGAGACTTTTCATAAAATTTTCTTTAATTCCACCTTGAAGCCTTGGCTTTCTTGGGGTAACGAGAAAATTTTCACAAAAATTTTCTCTAATTCCACCTTGAGCTTTGGCTTTCTTGGGGTAACGAGAAAATTTTCATATTTTCTCTAATTCCACCATGAGCTTTGGCTTTCTTGGGGTAACGAGAAAATTTTTCATATTTTCTCTAATTCCACCATGAGCTTTGGCTTTCTTGGGGTAACGAGAAAATTTTCATATTTTCTCTAATTCCACCATGAGCTTTGGCTTTCTTGGGGATAACGAGAAAAATTTTCATATTTTCTCTAATTCCACCGTGAAGCTTTGGCTTTCTTGGGGTAACGAGAAAATTTTTATATTTTTCTCTAATTCCACCACATGAAGCCTGGCTCTTTGGGGGTAACGAGAAAATTTTCATATTTTCTCTAATCCCACCTTGAGCTTTGGCTTTCTTGGGGTAACGAGAAAAATTTTCATATTTTCTCTAATTCCACCGTGAAGCTTTGGCTCTCTTGGGATAACGAGAAAGTTTATATATTTTCTCTAATTCCACCTCGAGCTTTTGGCTTTCTTTGGAGTAATCTAGAAAGTTTTCTATAAATTTCTCTCATTCCACCTGAAGTCTCGACTTTCTAGGGAGTAATTATAATTCCTCTAATTCCACCTTGAAGTCTCGACACTCTTGGGGTAAAAGAGAAATTTTTTTCATAAAAAAATCAAACCCCTTTCTTCAAGCTCACTTTTGAGGTCTTTTGACACTCATCTGAGTAAAAAGTGAAAATGAAAAAGAAAAAGTAAAAAAATTCCTTGAAGTGATAAAAAAATGAAAAGTTCACAAAAAAATATCTCTCATCAACACTCATAAAAAAAGAGAAGAGTTGACAAAAGATTTCTTTTCAAGCTCACTTGGAGGTCTTTTCGACACCCGTTGGAGTGAAAAGAGGTACAATGAAAAGTACGAAAAAAAATCTTTTCTTGAAATGAAAGGAAGAGTAAAAATGAAAATTTCACAGGGAAAAATGATGATGAATGAAAAAATGAATGAAAAATTTTTCGCATGTTTTCGTCAACACTCATCGAAAAAAAGTTGAGTTGGCAAAGATTTTCCCTAAGCCCATCATGGAGGTTTCTTTCAAAAATGAGTAAGAGGTCCATTTTAAAAATCAAGACAAAAATTATCAAGTTAATGACCTAACCATGTTTGAGGTCACGACTTAAAAGAATCAAATGGTCAAGGCTCAAAAAGCATTGAAGAGCTAAAACCCTAAAATGTATCATGTAAACGACAAATGCAACTCTAAAGTTTTAAAGGCACCAAGAAGCCAAAGACTTGAGGAGTTTCACAAGTCAAGGAGCCGGAGATTTTTACAAGCACAAAGAGCCAAAGTCTTCGCCGATAAAAGAAGCTGAAAAGTGACCAAGTAGGCAACTCAGAATGTAGAGTGGCCGCAGCTTGACTAAGCTATGTGTCAAGACACGAAATCCACATAAAAAGAAAAATCGAGGAGAGCTACATCCATGAAGCTAAAAGGATCTTCTGACATGCTTTCAGTATAGGATCTAAGAGCACCAGCTAAAAATAAATTTTGAAGAGCATGATAGAAATAGTTCTTTCTATCTCTTGTTAAGCTCTCTTTAGAGAATCTCTCTCTTACCTTTGTATTCTTGTCTCATGATCATGTATTCGCATGCATCTTTATAATTAAATATAAAAAAATTATTATGTTTACTCACCATTCTCTCATTCACACTTGTTCCTTAATCGGAGGTTCCCATGACATTGTTCTGGTACTAATATTAGGGCTTGCCCTTAATAGGGAGTTATGAACCCATGATCATCTCGAAATATAAAAAAATTAAAATTTTTGATTTGTGATCCATGCTTTTTCAACCGGTCAATCCCCAATTAAAAGGCTCGGTGGAAAGAAAAGGAGCCCACAAAAGTTCGGCACGCCCTTTGGGGACCTAACTTCTCCTCCCATCTTTGAAACAAAGTGTGAATGAGAAAGTGAAAAAAATAGATAAAAAATTAGCAGTGTTGTTAACACGATGTTTTCCTTTGCAGGTTTTTGCAATGGCACCAACAAACAACACCAACAATGCAGCTGCATCATGCACCATTTTCCTTGGTGAAGGCACTCAAGTGAAGCTTCCTTATGCTTCTGTGGTACACCGGCGTCGTCGAGCCGAGATCAAATTTGGCATCAAGCTTTCGCATATGTCAACTCTCGCCAAGCCCACCGTCATCACCAACTGAGGTTCAAATCCCACGCTTGCCATCAAGGGGACGACGGCCGAATGTTATACCACCTGCTGAGGTCAAAGAGGATGCCGTTGCTGCTAAAGCATCTGTTTTTGACCGACTCACCTTCCCAAAGAAATTCAAGAGCATTAAGGGAGAGAGGATCGAAGAAGAACCTTCATTCACAATCACGACTCGAAGGAGAAAAAGAGTGGTATCTTCAAGAAGCCCAAGGTTACCTCAACAAAATCCTTTATGATGGGGCGCCCAAGGCTCGACTCAAGAGGAAGACAC
>NC_052486.1:8010161-8022661 GCF_009730915.1 Dioscorea cayenensis subsp. rotundata
CACTTGATGGTATAGGGTGTACTATCGGGCTTGGACCACCTAGCAATGGTTAGGTAACTTCATAACTCCTTTATGTCTCCAAGGTCTTGGAGCGTTTTTTGGTTGCGTCTTGACCCTCTTCATTTAGAACACCTTAGCGATATCCACACAGGGTAGATGTTAGCACCTTCGGTCGACCACCCAAGCACATCATTACTTCTTCGTGTTGCTCCTCCTCTTGGTCAAGACAAACCTTCATATGGATCCGGGTTGAACATTTCCTGCATATTCATCAATAAGCTCAGCGGTAATTAGCTAAGTATAAAGTGTCGAAATCAAGAGAGAATGCCGCATGGCTTCGGCAAAGCCGGTATGTGAGCTTGTCATCTCAACTCTAAATGTGAACTCTCCATGATAAGCGGTAATCAATGCTTTGGAAGTGCATAAGCGGTCTCCCAAGTATCAAGGGTACATCTGCATCCTCATCAACATCTTCTTTTCTGAAAGTCAGCAGAAAAAATGTACTTGTCCTTAACAAACACGTCTTCAATGATGCCTCTCGGATGTCGTACCGTTAGGTCCGTAATTGTAAAGTCATCCGGTAGGCTAAACTCTCTAAGCCTAGCTTTGGAAGAAATATATGGCGTTGATACTTGCCCTGAATCATAATGCCATTTCCTCACATAGAGATTGCCGATGTTGCAGATGATGAAGCTTCCGGTCTTTTCTTTTAAGCGTGTTCTTTGCAACACCGCCCGGTATAGGCATCAACACCTTGAAGCACTCTACCTCAATTACTCTTGTTGGTCAATAGGTATTTTAGGAACTTTGCGTACTTAGGCATTTGAGCAAGTGCCTACAAAAGGAATATTGATGTGGAATTGGCAAAGACGAGACTCGAGGAACTTCTTATCTTGTTCGTACGCTGGTGGTCTTCAATCTAGAGGTAAAGTTCTTGGCTTGGATGTGGTGGAGGTGCCATCTCTTTGTCTTTGTTTACTCCTTCTCAGCCTCTACCACAGCCTCGGGTGCGTGTTCTTTTCGGCTTTTCTAACTGGAAGCCTTCCTTCAACCTCTCCGACCCTTTACTCAAAGTGATCGCGCTTCATATGTTAGGATTGGTTTTACGTATTTGCTTGGTAAACTTCCATGTGGCAGCCTTTTTCGGAGAGACTTCTGTTGCCCACTTGATTTTCAAGGTTGTGCGAGGAGGTGGTGTGGTTGCAGTGTAGCCTCGGCCCAGTTCAAACCTTGTATTTGCCGAGTTGAACAAATCTAGCCAAGTGCTTCTCAAATCCGTCATTGGGTTTCCAAGCACGAAAGTCTGTTTCCATGAGGGGCTTGTTGTTGTTGTTGAAACCCGATATTAGCCCCATCTTCTGTGGTCATGTGCACTGATGAAAAGTTGGGATGAATTCTTCAACTTTGAATTGTAGAGTATTCTTTGTTGGGATTCCCATAAGGTCTCGTACCGTACCTACAAAGTCAGCGTTCTCAACTGAAGAAACATCACCAATGACGGTTAAGGCAATCGGAGGGAACATGTCCTCCACCACAACCGATGCAATTGGTCACAGCCGCAGCCTCTGTTTGAAGCTATAAGATCTAGCTTCTTACTCAAACTCTCCACCTTGGCCACCAATGAGTTACACGCATCAATTTCATAGGCCCGACACCTTTTTCTTCTCCTAAGCGTTCCATAAGTAGCTATTTAACCCATTTCCTCAATCAATTGACGAGCTCGTAAGGGTCTCGCTACCTAAGGTATCTCCGCGCCGCATCCAAGGTTGCCTTATACTCGGGTTGAAACCATTGTAGAAGGTTTGAACAATCATCACTCGGGGAATCCGTGTTACTTGGTTGCTACATGAGTTCACTTAAACCATTCCCATGTCTCAAATAGAACTCCAATTCAACTGCACTGGGGATGAGATCTCATTCCCTAGCTCTGTGATTTTTAAGGAGGAAATAGCAGATGGCTGGACCATCTCGCCATGTAGTGATTGATGCTACAGGTAATGGTGTAGCTATTGCTTGCTCCTCCCCTTTAAGGAAAATCGGAGGCTCTCAATTTAATAGCATCATCACCCGTCACACCATTTTATCTTTAGCATGTCGCACACCTCGAGGAAGCTCTCTATATGACTATTTGGATCACTCATCGGCCAAACCGTTAAATTGTCTGCAGTTTTCGACATATGGATGAATCGGCTTTAGCTCAAAGTTACGGTAATCGGGAGGCGCTTTCGTACTCGATTGTGTGCAACACTGGTCTGGCACTTAATCAGATGTTCATTGTTGATCATTCTGTTTTGCCATGTTTTCGGATCTTCTACTTCGAATCAGCTAGATTATGCTATTCTTGCATGGGTTCTTTCCCTTTTCTTCTAAGTGTATGTTCGAGCTCGGGGGTCTCCGCTTCGTCACTATTGAAGTGGATTCCCTCGGTCATAACCTGGAGCTGCACAAAAGAAAGAAAAGATAATCAGAATGATGATAGAATAAGAAGATATGATATAGAATGTGTGGTGGAAATACTAAGAAAACAAAGTGCAAAAGTATCTCTAAGCACAGCTCCCGGCAACGCAAAACAACAATTTCACTTTTGTATATCCCAAAGTGCAGGTTTGTCAATAATCCAGGTGACGGGGTGAATCAAAGAGTAGGAGTAAAAGACACTTAATTCGATTCATCTATGTGGAGTATCAACAATGATAAGTGTGATAATGATTCAATTCTCAACAATAGCAACAAGTAAAGAGCAAAAAGTAAGGAGTAGGTAAAGGCAATTATCGATAAAGATGGGGTACTCGGATGATGCCTCACGCATACGGATAATACGCTTCAAAGTGCAAGAACTCTCTATTATGCTTCCTACTCAATGCAATGGTGAGTCGTGGAAATCCTTACATACATAGTCCCAAATCTAAAGGTCAACTATGCTAACTCTATTCATGTCCCGGGAGGATAGATTAAATAACCTCTCAACCTACTTTTCGAATAAAGTTACAATGAGCTCTAGGGTATTTCAAGTGATAAATCGCTCCTAGTTATAGACCTAACCACTTTTGGTCGATGCGGAGGTCCCTAACGACAATTAAGCCTAGATACTAAAAGATCCCCTCAGCGCTTCACTCCATTGCGCGCGCAAGCTAGGGCGAGGAGGTTCATCCCCTTAGACCATTCACTCTATTATGGCTACAAAGAACTTAGAGATGGAGGTAGAATCGTATCACGTCGAGGGAGAGGGAGCTCACATGCCTCTCGAGCTCAGCCCTCTCGACCCTCTCCAACCTAGCTTTGCTCCTAGCGCTCGTGGTGTGCCACTCACTCACAAGGTTCTAACAAGAACTCTCAACCCCTAGTGTCACTCTGAGGGAAATGTTCACACAATCAAGCATTCAAGGTTAGAACTCACAATAAACATCAATTCTTGAAAAGCATAATAAACAGAAGTTCAGAAAGCGAGGCCATCCTTGGGTTCACAATCACCCAAGTACCCATTAGGGTTTAGCTCTCCATGGAGCTAAGTACAATCAAAGAAATCAAATATCAAAAAGCAATGAATCCATAAAGAAACCCCCTCAATGGTAGTATCGATGGTCTTGTGGAGAGTCCTCTACTAGTCATGAGGGATCGCTTTGTCAAGCCCTAGGGATACACCTCATCGGATCGATGCTGAGCAGCTCTCCCAATAACCTTCTTCCAAGCGGCGAGCGATGTCGGAACCATAGAATCTATCCAAAACCCTAGCTAATACCCCTCAAAACCCTAGCGAAGACCTCTCTCAAGTTGGGGAAAAAGATGGAAGAAAAGAATACCAAAATCGAGGTGTGAATGAGCTTTAAATAGGGCTAGAATCGGGCAACTCCACGGGCGTGGGCGCTCGCAGCGCCCGGTGCTGATCCCTCCAGGCAGTGGATAATTTTCAAGATGCTCGAGTGTGGATTCTACAGTTTCTCTGATTTCTCGGCCAGCGTGAGCGAGTGCTGTCTGAGTGCTTGCGCATTGCTACCTTCTACGAGTCTGTGACACGAATAACTCCAATTCCATACTTTCATCGAGTAGCATAAATGGGCTGCGTTCATCATTGAATCACTTGCTTCTTCAATGATATACATGTTGGTGGAGCTCTTGTTCTTATATGCATAAGTGCGGAATACTCAGTGTGACTGCCTTTGTGCCCCTCAAATGGATGTGCTCACTTTCGAATCCGAGGAGGTTGGCACACCTCCTAGCATCTCACACCCATCCTATGTCTTCGCGTTTGAACTTTAGCAAGATCTCCTCCAAATAAGTGTCGTTGATGATCACATTGGCCTATTTCCTTCATACTCGGCCTCCACGACCCTACTGCGTAAAGTAACATAAAAACACACATATTAATGTAGAAAACTTGAGAAAAGTAATGCTCAACATAAGGAATGAGATGCTTCCCATTCATATCGCTTTGCAGCACTTATCGGAGGTTGAGTGAGGAACTTACCAATGATGAGAGCTAAACAAATGACTCATTTCCATGGCGAGGCGTCTGCTGAGGAGCTAATCACGATAGGCGGCGGGTGGTCTCGATATTATATCATTTTAGTATAGATATGGTTCATTTGGCAAAGTCACTAAATCTTCAACTACACAAAACAAGAAGAGTCTCTCTAGAAGGCTTTCATTTGGTATATCCTTGTCCCATCCTTTTTTCAACCTATTGATTGGTTGCGAGCTTTAGATACGTGGGATAGAGAAGGGAGTTCCCACCTCTGCATCCTTTTTCAAAAGCGACCCTCCGCATAGAGATTCCCCCACTCCTTTCCCCCATGTGCCTCTTCAATAGAGTTTGGCTCCTACACTCTTTCAAGGCGCTTTTGAGGTATGAGGTCAAGGAAAGGGTTCCCTTTCCCTATTGGGCGAGCTTGACTATTACTTTCTGTCGTTGGTCGGCTACGATTGGACGCTTTCTTGCCTCTTGAGGCTTGGCTACCCGCAACTTTCGCTTCAAAGCCCCTATCCTTGGTTACCACTTGCTTGCTCACCTGCGCCTTATTGCTGCAGCTTTGAGCTCTTGGACTACTTGCTTGTGGTTGAAGCTTGATTGGCTAGCTTGCCACTATTTTTGCTTCTGGCTGGGGAAGGACTACATGCGCATTTAGATGCGGTGGCTTGGAAGCAAGCTACCTTGACCATCTTCGAAGTGTAAAAATAAAATACTTGATTAATTAAAGGCTTCCATCGCGGGCTGCTCTACATTCGGCCACACCACGAGTAACCACGAAGTGCTACGGAAGGGATGAAATCCAGCTGACCAATTCTTGCTCTTGTTGTCCTTGACCCGACAATTGGCTAAATTCTTCCATAACATAATGGGCGGGGGTTCGGTGAGTGGCGTGGGTGCTACAAGGTACTTCACGCCATAACCATCTCTTTTTATAGGGTTCTACGAACCGATGCCTGCTTTGCTTCATCGGTGAGAGAGGATTCATAGATATGCCGTAATTAGAAGGAAGAACCGCTATAAAAAAATCTTCCTCGTGTGATCATCTGTGGCGGAACTATGAGCGGGGAGATAGCGAGTCCGGACCGTATTGAAGAGGTTCTGAGACACGATATGGAAGAGTCAAAAATATTAAGCGAGGTCCAAGAATGAAGAAGGGGTAGAAGTGCTGAATGAATACGAGCTATCCCTACCCAATAAGGATCGGCGGAGAGCCCATCCTTTCTTACGATCTTATCTCAACTTTACCTTACCCTCCCACCTTCCCTTTTTCGCTTCGTATACTCCACTCGTTCCCTTTCTTTCAAAGGAATATTCCTTTTCGGCTGATTCTCCTTTGGTATCTGCTGCTTCAGATTCATCGAATTCCCTCCCCGAACCGGAAAAAAAGATCTCAGTTTGCATAAGGAACCTATTTTTATTTAGTTTAGGAAAAACTGTTGTTTCCAGGTCGAGTGACCCTAGACAGACCTAGCCCTTCTTTGGAGGAAAAGAAATTAACCTAGAAGAATTAGTCTGGGCTGAAAGCCCTTCCCACCTCCTTGGAATAGGAAGTTTTTTCCTCTGTTGTTGAATCGGTTCTATCTGAATCCCTCCTTGAGACTGGAAAAGGGACTACGGGCTACCAACAAGACTGACGAGTCCAGATGACTAATCTACAGAATCGAAGGAAACTGGAAGAACGAGAGAGTCCAGCTGAACTAGGATCTAGACTCCTTCCGAGAGGCAAGTTCAGCTACAGACGGTCGCTCAATCGCACCTTCCCTACCGGCTCTGTTCTCTAGCCCTGTGCTTTAAAAAAGAAAGCCCTCCCATGTTGAGTCAGCAGCAGAAACCCTTTCTGACATGAAGTTAAGATAGTGGAAGCCCCGAATTGCTTGCTCCACAACGTGCTTGACTTTCGGAGGACTAACCGCTTCTAATGAGACCTTGGGGAGGTTGGGCACCGGACGGTGGAGGTACCCGTGCTCTTGGTCCTCAAGTTGACCATTAACGGGTCCTTAGTCATCTATTCGTCCAGGCGAAATGACTTAATCAAGAGAGAGAACCCCTTTTAACGGGATCAACTATATCCACTTTAAGTCGGCCTCGGGTGAATTTCTACGCTTATCTCATCTGCTAGCTCGCCTTCTTCTTTTAAAAGTCTTTAGCATTCATCTTTCTATGAACGAACTGTGGCATTAACAAAGCATCAAGGGAGAGCTTTCCTAAATCCATTTGACCGGAGCCGGGATCAAAACTACTTTTTTTATAAGTATATAAGTAAGTATAAGTAAGGCCACCTTCAAAAAAATTCAACAGATTCCACCATAGCAACTCAACTCTTCAGATCAGGAATCGCCTTTCTTATCTATTTTATTTCACGCCCCCCTGAGCCTGAACTAACTCATTTATCTTTCGACTGGAACTCCTTATCCTTAATCAGTTAATCCGGAAGTTACTTCCCAAGAATAAGGATCTGCCTTACTTAAGCCCCGACTTCGCTACACTTGCTTATAGAAGGAAATTCCCACTCGAAGGCCCTAGTACTACTGACTTTGCACCAGATTCAATTGCAGCGGAATCTATGGAACACTTGCTTAAAATAAAAAAACGGATTCGATTCCGAATCAACTAGTTATTCCTTCCCTTGCTTGACCTTGTCATCGCCAGGAAGAACGTCGCATTCGATCTAAAGAAAGATTCTTCTTCGAAGCATGAACCATCCGCTCCTTTTTCCTCAAAAAAACTTGCCTTGAGTTGAAGTATTAGCTCGCGCTGCACCTGGACTGGTTATCTCGAAAGCTCTGGTTGAATAAAAAAGTATACTTACTTGGCTTCTTTCACTCCTAAATAAGTTATCCGGGGACCAAAACGAAGAAAGAAGTAGAAGTAGCCTTTCCTTAAGCGTCCGTTCGCCTCAGGCAATGCAATTCTTGGTAAAACTAAGCATTCGTTCGGAGTCTCTACGAGAGAATAGCTACCGATTTCCCTGCTTCCTCTTCTGGGTCTCGGATAATGTTTTACTTAAACTATGAAATTGAAAAAAGTCTCTTTGAAAGTGAAATAGATACTGCTGGTCACATAGCCTAGGGGTTACCGCAGGAAGTAAGCTTCACCTGACCTGTGACCTTAAAGAAAAGAATCAAAAATGTTACCCGGAGTAGCAAGGACTTTACTTTGCCTGCTATTCATTCAAAAATAGGTTTCACCGTTAACTAGCTAACTAGATGGGACGTCAACAGCGGGAATGCAAAATGCAAGACCTGGACCTGGTTCAGGCAGTCAAGCAGCAAAGCCCTCTTTCTATTCGGGAGCTTTCGTAACGGCTATAAAGAATGGATCTTTCTCCTCGTGAAGGCTATTGGGATCGATCCCTTCAACCCTGTTTGGCATGGAAGGTCGCAAGATAAAAGAAAAAAAAAAACTCTTATTGTTAGCAGCTTTTTCAAGCTCCCCGAGGTAAGGAAGTCAAGCAACCAATAGCATTTGTACCTACTATGCCTTTCACCGGGTGAGCAAAAAGCGGTTACCTTTTGCCCGGTCTTCCTTAACGCAAAGGGAAAGCATCATCCCTATAAGACTGTCGCTAAACAAAAGAAATTCTTTTTTTCACATTCAACCATGAAACAGAGTGCGACTTGAGCAATCAAAGCTACCCCCTCTTCCACTGCTGACTACGAACAGTTGACAGCTAATGATTCTGCCCTACTTTATCAAAAAAACCTATTTTTAGAGCTTAAAAATCAAACTCATTCTATCACTATTACGAATAATAGTTGAAAGAAGTCATGCTCGACCTATTCTAGAAATAAGAGATGCCAAATCGTCTTCCCCTTATCTTATTTAAGAACCTTTCCTTGCTTCGTCGAATGAAGAAGCGGATGAATCTGGCGGATGACTGGCCTACCATGTTCCGTTGGTTTTTGCTCTTTTTTTATTGGCTAGAATGTTTGTAAGAAACATTTTTTTAAGACCCCTCAATGACGTAGAGCGGGTGATACTCTCCCAAAGTCTCAAGACGGATTCCTACTAGGTGATTCTAGGGGATATCGCTTACGTAACAGAACAGAGCTCCCGCTTGGCCAGGTGAACCAGCACTGTTGATCGTAGGTCCATTCCATTCCGTGGCCTTAAACGGATGTGAACGAATCTCCTCCACTAAAGGACCAAAAAAAGTCTCACTGAAGGCGACGAAGAACAATAGGGACAGGAAATGACCGCTCCTCCCGACATGGATTGGAAGGAAGGACCCTCCCTGTGAGTGGATTGTGACTTTCTGTTCCAGCAAAGGTGACCCTGCACCTATTCATTGAGCACCTTTTTACAGCTCCTTGCGATCTTGAATAGAGCACCTCTTTCAATTGCTCGATTGACAGGCTTAGGCGGAATAGGAGGAAGGCTTTCAATTCTATATCTATAAGACAGAAGTTCTTCATAGCATTGCACATGGAAGGCCAACAAGCTAGTCATTCTCATGTTGGAATCCTTCAACGAGATTACAGCGCCAAAGCAGCTTATCAATCGTTGCAATGCTCAAGCTCATA
Source organism: Dioscorea cayenensis subsp. rotundata (assembly GCF_009730915.1). Classification (NCBI taxonomy): domain Eukaryota; kingdom Viridiplantae; phylum Streptophyta; class Magnoliopsida; order Dioscoreales; family Dioscoreaceae; genus Dioscorea; species Dioscorea cayenensis. Next base: position 8,019,153 of record NC_052486.1, read on the forward strand.
AATCAAGGTAATCAATGGCATATTTGAGCGCCTCCCACCTTTGGATCTTCAACGGGTCAGATGGGGGACGTTACCGATCGTTTTGAATTAGAAAGATTGGCCCGGAGGACTTCGAATTCATTAGCGTGGGGCGGTTCATTCAAAAGTCTATAAAAAAGGATTGAGTTAGGAACTTGAGGCATGTCGCCTACGCTTAGCGCCCTTCTGTACCAGATTCCAAGTCTCGCGATCACTTCATCGCTATCAAGAGGTCCACGTCCACATCAAAGTGGCAACTATCTTCCCGAACTTAGACAAAGAGGAAAACGATATCCATAATCGTCAATATCCCGATGTCGACATACATAAAGCTGGAAAAATCTGCCCCTTAGTTGAAATGGGCTGAAAAGATCGCGATTTGCCACAAGTTTCAAACTTCGGCAATGGGATGATTCGTATCGACCCTAGAAATCCATAGTGGACGCTCGGTGAGCTATCGGTCAATTCCTCCCTAGAATCCCCTAGTGGACAATCAATCCCATAGTGGGCTAGATGATCCCCTCTTGTCTTGATATGGGAAAAGGAAAAGACTCAAGAAGCAAAATGGCATAGAGGTTCTACCCAACCCCTGGACCGGGCTAGGAAAGGGCGCTAAGCTTCTCATCGGTGAAGTTCGGCCATTAAGAAAGAGCCCGTGAAGGCGATTGGTAGTTCGGATCATCAGGCATTCATTACTCTCTTTAAGCTAGGTCCTCAGCATGCGATCACTCGTACAAGGTTCGCAAAGCCATCTGTAGGCCCGTCAAATACACGTTTTGAAACTTGTAAGACCCTTTTCTTTATTGTCTTTCTCATTAGGGAGACCCGCCTTGGACGGACTGATCCTCAGGTGTGTGAGTGAGCAAGAAGCATAAAAAATGTTGTTTCAAGTCCATGATGGAGTATGTGGATCACATCAAGCAGGGCATAAAATGCGTTGGCTGATCAGAAGGCATGGCCATTACTTGCCAACCATCTTGTCCGATTGTATAAAATATGCTAAGGGATGCCAGGCCTGTCAGAAACATGGACCAGTGCAGCATGTACCAGCTTCAGAATTGCATCCGATCCGTCAGACTTCGCGCCTCAAGCTTTGATCCCTTGTTTCACTCCGGACCGATCACACGTAGGAAAATACGCCTTGGCAAAGCTCTGCCTGACAGGAAGAAGTTCCGCCGCTCACCTGACACAGAACCAATCGGGAAAAAGGAAGAGAAGAGCTAAACAACTTGAGAGGCGGTACTTACTGCACCCGATTGCCCTGCACAGCCGTCTTAAGCAAATGAACCCGTGGAGTGGATAAGAAGGCCTTTCTTGCAGACCGATCTTCTGCCGAGTCCCCCCCCCCTCAGCTCACGCGATAATCGGGACAGAGAGAATGGACTTGATTCACCTTTGCCCAAAAGCCGTCCGGCAAGAACGAGAGCAAGAATTTCCACGTCCAGTAGGAAGTCCCCTCACTCTCGTCAGCTGTACATACGTTACCTTCCATTGTCTTAGCGAAGATTTCAACGTACTCCTGCGTGCCGGGAAGTTCCTTCCTTAGCCTAGAAAGCCAGTCTTCTTCGAAACCCGCCAATCCATCTTTAAGCGAGAGTCGGAAGATCTAGCCCAGGTAGGTTTCAATACGCAGGCGAACAGCGGGATCGCACAGCACTTATATCAAAAGCAATTCGCGCGTGAATGTATACGATCATCAAATGTGGAGGAACTTCCACCCCTTTCATTTAGTGCTCGCTCACGCAGAACGGAAGACCAAGCATAGGCACGCGAAGGCAATTAAAGGTGACCTCAGTGCTGCGACCAGGTCCCCCCAATTGGGCTTCCTTGAACGGATCGGCTTTGGGACCACCTACCAACTGATCGATTCGTTCGGTTTTGTTTTGAGGCAATAGATGGGTACGGGGTTAGCTTCACTTACTTCGACCCCTTCACGTGAACCTTATTTCCAAGTATTTAGGAGACTCTTGTGAAAGCCCTTTTCATTCACACCGGTCGAGCGCTGCTCATTTCTCGTTTGACTTCGGGCGAGCTACCCGAATCATTTACCCATGACTTCCATTCTGCACCTGGCTTAGCCTTCATCCGGCGTCCGAATCGGAACACACTGGTACGGCAACTTTGATTGGATAGACACTTTGAACTGCAAGCGGAGATTACCAATAGCACCGATAGACTGACAGAAGGCCACTTTCAATTCTTTCAAATTTCAGGATGCAGCGAGCCATCCCACGCGGCGACTGGGCATGGCGTCAACAAATAACTACAATTAGACCCCTACGAACATTAAGACCATAATAATAATAATGCCTCTCATCGAAAGTACTGAAACTGAAAGTCTACGCGCAACGAGATTAACTCGGAAGGACGAACTCAGAAAACTTCCGACGAGGAACTAAACTAATAGAACGGCTGGGAACAAGCTTCCAGCAACCAAAGAGACAAGAAAGATTTCTTAGTAAGAGTAAGAAAAATTAGAGTACGCATTCCCCGCTTCATCAGAATGACGCTGTATATCTTAGCTACCGCAGCGCACCCTACAGAGCGAAGAAGCCAATTGATATCCCAGTTGGACGCCTTCCGCCTGCCCGCACCGGTGTCGATACCCAAAGACTTTTTGAGACTAGCGCGAAGTCATGCAGACGTCATTCAGCAGCAAAGCAGCAGCGCGCTAAGGTGCAGAAAGCAATTCAGCCCCGTCCATATAAAGTTCTATGGAGGGAGGAACGAAACACACGCGCAGGGGGCCCTAAAAGCTCTTATTAGGCCCATGACCCCACAAAGAGAGGAAGGAATCAGGGAAAGGGGGCCTTCCCCAATCAGCTGAAGCTAGGTCTTAAGCAAATGATGGCCTAAGAATGGATCTACCATTCCGACTGAAATCGAGAAAGCAGCTCATTCTTCAGCCGTCTGATCCAGAAAAGACCAACGAATCGGCTTTCTTTCCGCTCGACAAAATAGTAAAATGCCCGGTGGGGAATAAGCTCCTAGCATATTTCAGGACGACTTTCGTTTCATATTCATCAAGTCTTGCAAGATCCGAATATGAATGAGATTTCCCACGTGCCGTACCATAAGTACTTTACCATTGGGAATAGTTACTTCTACTGAAGTCATCGACTTCAGAAAGAGAAAGATCATACATCATCGGTTCGGTATCCCAAAACAAAAAAACCACCAACCATGACTATGGATAGAGACCCACAGTTCACAAGCAACGAACGAAGCCTATGCTTTTTCTGAAAGACTATGGTAGCATTAGCTGCTACATTTATTATGCTCAAGCAAATGGTGCAGTAGAAGCAGCAAAGAAGGTTCTGAAGAACTGCGTTGCAAAGATGGTTTTTTTTTTATACCGGTAGCTGCTTGACTAGGGATTGTGCCTTAGAAAGCTGCTACTCGACTGATTGTCCATATGCCGCCAGTGTTCAAAAGCAAACTCTTAGATGGACAGGTAAACCTAAAAGAGATTCTTCTGTCCAGTGGTACCA
>NC_052486.1:8027661-8037661 GCF_009730915.1 Dioscorea cayenensis subsp. rotundata
AGTTAGTTTACGCCTTCTTTCCTTAGTCCGAAGAATTCCAAGGCTTTGCTTGACTCGCATTCATTCTCTACAGAGTACTCTTTTTGAGCTTTGAATCTCTTGCTTGAACTTTCGAATGAAAAACAAAGAAAAGCAAGGAGAAGAAGAACAAGGACAGCCTTTCCGCAGCAAAGGTCGTGAGACCCGAAGAAAGAAAAGCTTAAGTCGAGTAAGTACCCTTGGTGGGTATGTACTTTACTGGCGATACCAAGCTTTGGTGGAGAACTCGGCAGGCCGATGATGCTCGGGCTGGTCGGACTACCTTCGGCTCGTGGGATGAGTTTCTGAAGGTGTTGCGGGATTGCGCGAAGAGGGAAAAGCTGGCTGCATTGGTCACTGAGGGCGACAGTGACTCGGAGCCGGATCAATCCTCTTCAATTGTTGGGGACTCGACGGGCAGTGAAAGGTATCCCTTCTCATTCTCTTCTTTATGTGCCACTGACCTTGAATGGCAGGGAAGCCCAGTCCATGGTGGACACTGGAGCCACTCATAATTTCATTCGAGAGGCAACCATTGCACGGTTTGGGTTGAGCGTTGGCGCGCACACCAGCCGTGTCAAGGCAATCAACTCCCAGGCCCAGGCGGTAGCAGGCAGAGTGCCTTGAGAATGAAGGCATTGTTATCTCGGCATAATTATTGGCCCGATATGGGCGAGGACATTGAAGCTTATGTGAAGTTGTGCCAGCAAGACAAGTCTGAGAGAAGACGCGAAGCTGGTCTTCTTCAGCCTTTGCCTGTCCCGGAAAGGCCTTGGCAATCCCGGCAGGCAGACCGAGAGGATCAATGGTTTGCTGTAGGAGTATCTCCGTCACTATGTGTCTGCTTCGCAGAGGAACTGGTTAAGTTAACTTGATGTGGCCCAGTTCTCGTATGGGTAGCCCCCAGTTGTGATCATCGCATAAGGGGATCGTGGAAGGGTTCGAATCTCACCGCCAAGAGAGGAAGAAAGAAGAGGTGCTTCTCGCAGGATTTAATGAAGAAGTATGCTGACCAAGGGCCTCCTCCTAAGATATTGGATCAATTTTCTGGTCTCCATGAATTGTACTAAAGCGGCTCCAAATGGGTAGAGCTTAGCTAATTTTGTTTTTTTCCGCTTGCCTTAAGCGTATATTGACCAAACTCAGAAAGCAATTCCATATCATCAACTTCAAGCCCCCATTTCCTAAGATAGTCCCTAGCACATTCTAGTTCCTTCCCAATTAAAAGTTTGTTAATGTTTTTAGTACTACTATAGATCGATTCCTCATCAAAGTTCATAGTTTTATCCTCAATAGTAATTTGGAGATCACGTAATTCGTCTTCAGTTAATTTACCTTTTTTGCTTTCTAAAAGGGAAAACACTTCTTCTTTGTACAAGGCAGAATTAGATGCTTTATAGTTTGTTCTGCTTTGTGGTTCTTTTTTGCTCAAATAATATTGGTAAAACTCCTCCCAAAACCTTATTAATTTGTTTTTATCTTCATCTTTTAATGGCAAATCACTCAATGAGTTGGTGACCCAAGTATTGTTCGATACCGTAGAAAAGAACCTTATATTTAAGTATTTGTTCATTTGTGATTTATTAAAAGAGTTATTGGGGTTTTCTTCCTGCGCTAACTCATCTGACCGTAGCGTATCTATAGTTATTCTCCTACGTAGGGTCTCTTCTTAGATTAGCGCAGTCGTCCCTACCCCTAGACATCAGATTAGAATTTCACACCTATACAATTACTATGAGAGGCCCTCGGCACCACGCAGTCTGAGGACATATAGCAAGAGAACGGCATTGGATAGAGATGTCTATCCTTCCGGGATTTTTCCTAATGGTGCCACTACAAGGTGAAAAATTCTAAGAGCTTATCTACCCTCTAGTAAAAAAACTAGAGACAGACTCAAGTATAAGTGATCACACTTATACACTAAAAGGGCTCTTTTAGCGGAGGGGACTTTCCTTTTTAGGTATAAATGATCACACTTTTACTCTAAAGGGGTACTTTTTTTCCTTCCCGTGTTTAGAAGCCGATTGGATCCGATCCAAGTATCCACTTGAAGGAAGCATGGGGTGACTGCTGCTCCACCTTCCCAAGTAGTAGAGTTGCAAGAGGCTAGAGAGCTATGAGATCGATTTTCTTCTAATAGATGATTCAAAAGAGTACGGGAGAGTGGAGCATGCTTGCCTTGCGACTCATCGCACTGTAAGAAAAGGACATGGGACAAGAAGAAGCCCTCTTTGAAAGCCACGAATCCCTTCCTTTTGAAATTGAATGTGGATCCCCCTATTCTGTTATGCCAAACTGAGATCCCGTCTTATGGACCTGACCTTCAAGCAATCTTGTCTTTCACCCAGCTCAGCTGGTGACCCTCGAGGAGATAGGACAACAAGAGAGAAGGACATTGGGCGATCCATAACCCTACTTGAGATTGGTTGACATTAACATATGGGGCATGTTATACTGTTAAATAACAAGCCTTCTCTTATCTATATCTAGATAGAAAGAGTTAATTTAATACGTGTGCTTGGGACTCCTTGAAAATTGAATAAACCAAGATCTTACCATGACTACAATTTGTTTTTTTCCCTATACGCAAATAAATGAATCCAATTGCCTTGTGTTGAAAGAATGGGTGCCATGTCTCTAAATAATTGATTCCCCCTCCTTCACTTTATCATCGAGGTATGGTTTGAGTCCTGTTACGGAACTCAATTGGAGTCTGACTTCGTACTTTCTATCTCAAAGAAAAAAAATCATCAAAGAAGCGCCGGGTGAGGTAACCTTCTCTCCAATCTAATTAGTGCACTTTAGGTCTAGGCAAGGTAGTAGATTTACATGACTTAGCTCCGAGCCCCTCCCCCCTAACCCTAAGCCCCAATGGGAATACCTAACATAACAATAACAGCTGAATTCCAAGCCGAGCTGATACAAATCTGTCATCAATGAAAATGAAAGTCAGTCCGAAAGCAAGAAAGGCCCAAGCACTGAAGCGGATGTGGAAGCCGGAAGCGGAAGTCGAGGAAAGCACCAGCCATTATTGCGCAAACCCCAACCGTAAGCTGACCGGCTACATTACGGGCCGTGGAATCCCTCCTTTCTGGTTAAGACCTCGACTTCTTATTGCACCCGTCAGGAGACAAAGAAGCCCGTCTTGAAGCCAACTTCCGCCGCTGTAGTCGGACCAGCTGGGTTAGTATAGTAGCTCGGACTAGTAGCTACGGCAACATTGATCCCCCTTGCCCTCTTTGGTGCAGCTCAGGTAGGAGGTATCGTCAACATGGAAGCTTTTCACGGGAGTGAGAAGCTCTCCTCGAATATGAATAAGTCTTCTTCGTTTATTAAGGGGTGAAACGAGCAAGCGGAGGCGAAAAACGGAATCTCGCAGGTGCCCCATCAAAGTAGTAGCCTCCTTCCCTGTAAGAAGCCCAGTCCCAGACTAGTGGACCATAGAAAGACGGGTGCCCACAGACCAACGTAGCCCCGCAGTAGCCCTGCATACAAGGGAAGTACCCAATTTGAGTTGTTTCTGTTTCGTCTTGGATCGAAGGAGCTACTGGGCTTGAATGAAAGACGCGTAGTTCCGATACGAGAAAAAGTGAAGTGAGGGTCCGCAGCGAAACTTCATCTCGTGTAGTGGTGTCCGCTTGATGGAAAGAAAGTCATCCATCCAGTTCGGTTCATTTAAGAAAAAACAGAAAAAAGAGATTTTTTTTCTTTTTCTCCCGGTTGGAAGATCATATCGTTCCGCACAGAGAGAGAGAGTTAGCTTTTGCTCTTAGCTTTGTTTGCGGTCAGGTAAGCAACTGTCAGCAAGACCGGCATTCAATTAGAGCGGAGACCAGTTGCACTGTACACTGTAACCTTGATTGAAGCAGTAGTTAGTAATAGGCCGAGCTATCAGAGCTGTAAGGGTAGCAAGTGGTAGGCTGTAAGTCGAATGAGAGAGCTATGAAGCTTTAAGGTAAGAAGACAGGGAGTAAGCAGCATATGTTTTAAGCATAGAGGTTTCCGCTGTAAGGTCAGTGTCTGGTAACCAGAGAACAAGAATACTTGTTTGAACTTTTCTGAAGGGTAAGGAGTCTGGCGAGGCCGAAAGGGCTAGCACAGATAAGAATCCCGGTGTTTAGTAGTCCGATAGCCAAGCAAAATAGTCCTAGTAGTCAGATAGTCAGTTAGTCAAGAAAGCCGGTAAGCCAAAAGTGCAAGCCCTGGACAAGGCAGTCAGCACCAATTAGACAGTAAGCTAAGAATACTGGTGTCAGGTGGTAGTTCAGCCAAAGCCTTAGTTCAACCAGAACAGTAGGGCAAGCAATGTGGGCAAGGCAGGAAAAAGCATAGGCAAGAATCCCAAGTTTGCATTAACCAACAAGCAAGAAGCAAGCAAAGTACGACAGGAAAGAAATAGTACTTTTGACAAATATAAGTTATGGCTAACTATTATTTATTACTTATTACTTACTTTTTTATATACTAACTAACTAATTATAGAGGGTTAGTCAGATAGTATATTAGTTATAATAGTTAGGTTTCTCATTTGTCGTGTGAATAGGTGAGTCCTTAGCCGTGGATTCTGCCCCAGGGAGCCGGTTCAACTCCCTCCTGAGATAAGTCTAAGTCAAAGATAAAGGCGATGCGAAGGCTTTAAAGAAGGGTATGGGAAGATACAAGAGTTCACACATCGTGGTGTCGTGTAGAATGGAATTGATGTGCTAAGCAAAGTCTCGCCACTCATTTCATTGCATTATTGAAGTAAGGCGAACGTAACTCCGCTTTGAGATCCACATCAGTCGAGGCAGCTGAAGCACTGAGTGGTGTACCCGTTTAACTATACTATACTATAGGATGTAGGGCTGAACTTTGAAATCTGGGGAGCCGACTAAGGAAGCCTACTAGGTAGTTCGAATCTTCCTCTGCCAACTAACTAGGACACAAGGCATCAGGTCATCCATCCATTTAGATTTACAACCTAAGACTAGTACTATGGCTAACACGTGCCTCCGTACATCAGCTGACATCACCATAACTGCCTCCACGCAGCCCCTCAAGGCAACATAACTCCTATTATGCCTACCAAGCTCCAAATATACACAAAAAAAGTCTAAAGCAATTTAACTTCCCTGAGTAGCACAGTCCTGAGTAGGGTGCCGAGCATCAAGTCACCGAAAAACCCTTCAAAATTTAAGAGTGCGTCACTTGCGTCTTTTTTCCACATCGAAAAGAATATTATCTACTAGACTTCTCACTCTACCGAAAAAAAGCGCCTGGAACGTAAAGGAATCTACGAGGACTTTGAGAGATTTTTGTCCACTGGCACTTGACTTTCACCCTGACGAGCGTACGAAAGATTGAGTTTACCGAAACTACTTTTACTAACCCGAGAAAGAAAAAGGAAGAATGCATTCGAAGCAGGGCACAACGGCTTAAGGAGCAGCATTAGTTTAGTGCCTTGTGTTCCTAACCTGACGACAAATTTGACACCTACTTATATATAAGCTTCGGACTAAGAGCTTGGAAAAAATAGATTACTTCTTCTTCTTGGGATGACGAATGAAGCCTCGATGCGCATGACCCGATGACTCGACTCGGTTCCCTGCCTTAAGTTAAGGGGATGAGATTTCCATGATCGGACGAAGAGGAATCAGTGAATCGAGCACTCAAGACTGCTCTAACAGGGGCTCATCCCGCTGAAAGATGTGAATCTCAAGATGGAAATGCCTTACTTTGGCATAGGTAGTTTGTTGCTTCTTATGTCAAAGCGAAGGTAGATTAATTAGGAACTGCTGCCCTTTAGCTGCATTAATCGTGAATTCCTTTTGCCGAAGGACGGCTGTCGTTGGTCGTGAGGTAGTAAATTTTCTCTTTTTTTTTTTTTCTGAGATCATTTAGTTAGTTTATAGTAGAAAGGAGGGTACAGCCCCTTTACTTCCTAACTAGAGGAAGCCTTAATATTCCCTTTGTGTGAAATAGGGAGTTATCTCTAGGTCATTTTCAAAAAGTAGAAGAAACTGGTTCTTTTTTTGGACCCTAGGAAAGGAAATGGTCGGTTGAATGCTTATTCCATTCAGGAAACTCTTCAACCTGGCCACAAAGGCTGGATCATCAGATCACTTGATATTACTACTCGGAACGAAACTTCATTCGAAAGTCGGTTCAAGGCAAGGATCAAAGCTCTTCCTTGAGGCTGGCTCAGCTATCAGCCAACCGATATGATGCCGAATTTCCCTGCTCGCTTCTCTTTCGCGCCTATAGCCTTCTAGTCTTAGGTGGGCTGTAAGAGAAGAAAAAGTGTCCGCCCCTGCTTCAAAACGTAAGGGCGCGCGCTTTGAAGCTGTCTCTTCTGGCATCTGCTTTCTTCCAGGCCTTCAGCTTGAAGACAAGACTAGTGGAACCAGCTGAATGCCCGCTCTTGGTTTAAGCTGTATCTCGGACGAGAAAGCATTTGAACCGGCTTAGGAGGGCTCGTCCTTTAGTTTAGCTTTTTTTCCGGTATTAGCTTTGGGGAACCGGGACCAGGACTTAAACCATCAAAGGCCATCAGTTGCAAGATAAGGATTAAAACCCCCCAGACCAGAATAGAATAATGTCTTCGGGTGCTAGCATCCCAAAAAATGGAAGCAGGAAAAAATGAAATGCATACTACTTAACGCCTACCACCCCATAGGATAGGCAAGACTGCTTTTTGGTATGATGGGCCAGCTCCCCTTGAACCCACAATCAGACTCTCGACTGAATATCTTCTTATAAGAGATCTATCCGGTGGATCCAACCAATGACTCTTGCCTTGAAATAAGCCTTTCGAGGTTAGAGGATTAAAGCACCGAAAGTCCTTCAACCAATTCCACTGGCCTCCCAAAAAAGGAGGTATTCAATGCTGGATTGGATGTCTGGTCCACCTTTTGCATGGAGTCTGGTGCACCCGGGGGAAAAGCAACCAATGGGATGGGGTTGTTGATAGACCCTCTAAGCTAAGGTGACCCAACCTTTGTAGATCGGCAAGCACCAGCGGTTGTTTCAGGCTCACCAAGACAAAGACGAGTGTGGAACAAGCAAAGAGTGGAAGACCAGATGAAAGAGAATTGAACTTGAGCTCTTTTTCTGCTCTCAGATGCAAGCAACTCGAACTGAATCACCAATGCGGCGGATAGAAAGACAAGTAGTCCGTCTTCGGTCAGCACGCGCACCCTTGCTTGAGCCCACATCTTCAGTTTGAGCACGGCTTGGTGGATGAAAGACTTTGAAAAATGCATGCTACTGCAACTGTAGGTAGAGGCATAAAGAAGGGCAAAAACCCTCCCTAATTGCGACTCCCAGTTGACTTCGAGTTGGGCACCCATTGTCTTACCACTTTCACTGAATCAAAAATGGATGGCTACGTTCTCACTATGCCTGAAACTGACATTCGACATGAAAGAGACCCTCAGTCAAGCTGAAAGCGAGCATTTCTCGATTTGGTCAACTCCCCCTTCCTTCTGAACGAGGAAAGAAGGGCTTTTCGCTCCCGTTTTGTCTTCTGGGCAGGGGAATCCAGGCGATCCACAGCTAAAAGCATTATAATAAAGACTACCGATATCGGAGGAGAAAGGCGGATCCATCGTCTTGCTGAGGGAAGTGATCTCTCGTCCGCCTAAGCAGTCACGTTTTTCCCTCCTTGTTGAGTTGAGCCTGTCTGGCGTAGGACCTTTGAAATGGAAAGACCTCGGGCGATAAGATGGTGACTCTCGAAATCGACCCTGGTCCAATCCTGGTATTCTCCGAAAAATCTGCTTTTACAACGAGTTGAGAGTCTCCGAAAAGAGGTTGTCGTGGATTCCCATCTGAATCACCAATTAATTCCAGGCCACGGATTCAGAATTAGATTCAAATAAAGATGGTTGGTCAATGAATCTTCTTATTTATAGTTCTATTTGCGCTTGTCTTTCCCTCAGCCTTTGGAATCGGAAGACGTGTATTGGCTTTTCACAAATTTTTTTCATCCCCTTTCTTCCCTTCTTTTGACCTCGGTTTTTCCATTCCACCCAACAGAGGATCTTTTCTCTCCTGACCCGGGGTCCAAGGGAATAGGGAATTAAGTAGATTAGCCTCCTCATCAATCAAACAGGGCTTGATATGCTATCCATTGGGGTGGTCCCCCGTGATGACTCGATACTAGTTGAACGTCGGTTATCGGTTCATACCAAGTTGGTCTTATGGGCAAACAAACGTCTTTATGGCAGTGCAGCCCTACCAACAGAAGCTGCTGCCTGCTGAGGCGTTGTGCCTCCAGAGCGAACTCTTTATGAGTCTGTGAATACCCTTTATGTCATTGGTCCTTACCATTGACTAAGAGAACTGTGTTCCGGTTGGACCATCTCATTAAGTTAAGGGTGGGACGCGTGCTGGCGTTGATTGTATGAGCTATCCGCCAATACAGTTGACGTTGGTGCCCCCTATACCTGGAGTCCGACTAGCGTGTTCTGTTGAGGGTGCGGGCTTTGCCCGCATCTTTGCCAATTGTCACCCTATCCGTCAAGGGTTGGCAAAACCGCTCCGGTTGATGAGGATCCGTCCGATCCGATGGGACGCTCGATATAAATGAAATGTTGGCCTCTTCGCTTCAAATATCAAAATAGTAGGGTAGCCGGGCGATCAGTTTTCTTTTTCCTTTTCTTTTGAAATCAGCAACGGACCTTCTTTCTTAATGGGCCCGATGGTATGACTGAAAAAATCCTCGGGGGCAGCTCTTTGGTTGGTGTAGGGTTTGCTTCTGCATGGATGACCTATTTGTTGAGATGGGTGCGTTTTTCATTTATCAGGAAAGAAAAATGACACGCGCAACTGCTGACCGTTTAGGTCCTAAAGTTTGTTTCCAAACTGGTAAACCTCCTTGTTTTCTTGGCTCTTGGACTTCATTCGCATTCACCCATCATCTTATCGTGTGCGGCGGTGTATCCCGGACGGTCGGTTTAAAGCATATGCAATTTGGGGCTCTGACCTTGTCATCGCCGGTGAGAAAGTAGCATTACAGTATCAGGCCATCATGGCTGAGCTTCCTTCAGGTTGTCATATCAAAAGAGAAATCTCTCATATCACGATCTGGTTGCTTTTGAGTTTGCCAAACGGTTTCTCATTCGTCGGGGAGAACTCTGTATATTTCCCTTCTCCATTCTCTGCTTGGATGATTGCCGCTTGTGTGAATTCTATTGCTGTGGGTCCCGTGTGTGCTCGAAGAAGATCGTTTTTAGGATTCTTTTTTTAGTTTCATTTATTGACTCAGCGGTGCTTGTTATAGAGTTTCATGGCGCCGCCCACCATCCAAAAAAAGTCAAAGATGGCGTCGGCATTTTTCAAATTCTCTCCTAATTCAAAAAAATAGTGGTGTTTTTCCTCCCTTTCCCTTAGTATTCAGGTTGTAAAATCCTGATAGGATAGTAGACTGTTATACCTTTATAGTTGTAATGGCGTATCTTCTTTCTTTTCTAAATAGAAAGATAAGGATTTCAAAGAAAAGGAAATCGACCTTCCTTTTTCTTTTTTAGGATGCTGGTCTCATCTTTGATCTGGTGGCGATTAAATTAAAGAATGAATCTTGCTCTGGCTCAAATTGAACACCCTCTATATGCTGTAATCAGAAGGTACTCTTGAGTCATGCTACGACCGCCGATCGTTCCTGTGACCACACGCCGTACCAACAGAAAAACTATCAACCCTATCGGTATGGTTTGTTGTTCACGTGTTACGATCTCGCTCGTCAGATTGTTCCCCTCCCCTGGTCAATGGCTGTGAGTTGATTGACCAAGACCTTTCCCTTACGACGATGGAATTTCTTCCACCGGCAAGAGTACCTCCGTTTGTCTCCTTCTGACTTTAATGAAAAGCCTAGTCTTCAAAAATTTCTTAGTATCGGTGCTTTTAACGATGAATACCCCATCCCATTCCTTTTGCTTATTCTACCCTTTACCCATTAATGGCTTAAGCTCGCTGTTACCATTTCCGCAACCCTAACTAATAC
>NC_052486.1:8042661-8058465 GCF_009730915.1 Dioscorea cayenensis subsp. rotundata
ATAAAAAAAGAAATATGACCAATGGTGGTTCGAATGTATATACAACGTTTTTTTTACACTTCTTACAATTATATAGTGCCCATAAATCTCATGATAAGTACCCAAAGATTCATACATATTGAATTTCGATGGGAACTTCTCTTGAGCCAATGACACGTTGATCTAGTAGCCACAAAGGACTATCTAAATCGATTCGTTTTTGCCGATAAGCTCCAAGTGCATCATAGGAACTACAACAATACGTCGCTTTCATATACTTATACTTTTACTTATTAAAGGTACATGAACAGCCATTTGATCCCCATCAAAGTCTGCATTGAAGCCTCTACAAACTAATGGGTGTAAACAAACAGCACGCTCCCTCTACTAAAATGGGTTGGAAGGCCTGTATGCCCAATCTAGGCAGGGTGGGTGCTCTATTCAACAATATAGGATGCCCTCGCATAACTTCTTGAAGTATTTCCCATACAATCGGTTATTTTTCCCGAATTTGACTTTTTAGAAATCCCTTTGTTAGAAGCAACATGTTGTCTGATTAGACCACGAATTACAAATGTTTGGAAAAGCTCTATTGCTATTTCGCGAGGTAATCCACATTGATGTAATGAAAGCGAAGGACCCACGACAATGACAGAACGCCCCTGAATAATCGACCCCTTTGCCAAGGAGAGTCTCACGAAATCCTCCCTCTGAGCCAAAAATTACATCTAAAAATTCCTTGTAAACTTTATTATGACCATCTTTCATGGGTTGCCCACGGATCCCATTATCAAGAAGTGTATCCACGGCTTCTTGTACCAATTTCTCCTGACACATTACTCATTCACCTGGCGTAGATCTACTTGTTGCTAATCGATCGGTAAGAGTATTGTTCCGATAGAAAACTCTTATCTTATATAGAGTTCATTAATATCCGAACTCATTAGTTTACCTCCATCTATCTGAATGATTGGTCTTAACTCGGGAGGAAGAACTGGTAGGTAATAGGCACAAAACCATCCGTTTTGGTTCTACATTTGTTCGAATAAAATGTTTAGCTAATTCACCAAAAAATCCTTTCTTCTTCTCATTTTTCTATCTTCCCATTCATTTCCAGTTCCAGTCACCTCCTCGTCTCCTAATTCCTTCCATTCTACCAATGAATTATTTTAGAATAATTAAGAAATCCGAATCGGCTAATTGTTCTCTGATAGCACCTGCTCCCCTGTCGAGATTTCTCGATTTCGAAAATGTCCTCGATTGGGCCTTGGTCGATTAGCCTCGAGGTCTCACCTCGAGGGAAAGAGCCTGTTATGCCGAACCGGGGTGGTTCGTGAACTATCAGTCCAGTCAGGAGAGACACAGTGAGTGAGGTTAACCTCTTTTAAGATGAGAGATGTTCCCGCTTTCCGTAACAAAGGGGTAGAGTCTAAACAGAAGTAGTCGTAGTTAGATCGGTCAGTGATCCAATGCTTCAATTCCAATCCCTTTAATCTACACACGATAAAGAAAAAGTGCTGTCAAGTGTTGAAATTGTAAAAAAAATTTCCTAGAAGCAGAAGACGACTGGCTTTCCTAGACCAGTAAAGTAAGCCCAATAGTGATAGTTGGACAGCCCAATCGGTCAAGTAATGTAATGTCCAAGGGAAAAATGAAGAAATTCTGTTCAAGCCTCCCCAAAACAAAAAGGTTCTGAGATGAGACTGAGTCATCAAATCCCTAAGCGAACAGCCCCATCTGAGTTCAGCTTTATGCCAGCCCGGTTTTGGTTTCATCCATGAGCAAGTCTTGGCCACCGACTCATGCAAGAGAATGAGCAGTCCCCATTCTCTGCAATAGAGTTCATGGGGACATCATTAGCGTCTTGAGCCTCAGAGCGGAAAGTCTGATCTTAACTGTGTTGGCGATCAGCTTTTACCTGCTCTGTATTCTTAGTTTATTTTTTTTTGTCGAAGATGCGACAATTGCGCTCTCGCCATAGATACCAAACTGCACAGGTAGAAACCTTCCTTAACAGGAAGACGCATAAGTTCTTACCAGCCCTCAAGCGGAAGGAGGAGAGTTCTTTCTGCTAAAATATTGGGTTTCGACCTTCGTCGGATGACCACATTTCAGAAGCAAAACATATCCACACATATGCTGCATATGGGCATTTAAAGAACAAGTGTTCGGAATTCTCGCTAGCGGACTAGCAGAGGACGCATCTTGAGAATAATAGAATCCCTCTTGAGTTGTCTGATCTCGAGTCAGTAACCTCGTCCATGCAAGCCATCCATGTACAATAGGCAAATTTGGGCAGTGCCAAACAAACGTCGGACCAAGGAACCAAAGGTCTTTCGTTCGAATTCAAAGCGGAGGCATTGCGGAACTCCCCTGTTTGGTGTCAGCATCCAAAATGATCCGGTCAGGCATTGGAGTAGGTGGCAATGAAATGAATGAAAGAACGCTTGGTAGGGGGAGCGCTTGTCCCTGCATCGAAGTCTGCTGTGGAGAGTGAGCGGAGTGTAGCTACCGAGGCTCCGGGTGGCCTTTGCTTCCTCCTTCTGATCTGATCTCGCTCTGTGGCGAAGAAGCGTTCTGCTTGTCTTGGCTTGCGAACCGTCTATGACTATATATACATAAGAAAAAAAAATTTATATATATATTCTTTTTTCTTTTTACCGCTTCGGGAAAGTGTATAACCTGCCCGTGCTCATCCGCATTTCAAAAAGCAATTGATGAGTGGGCTCTTTGGCCTTCTGTTTATTGATCTTTTTCCCTGCCTGCGAATCCCCCTTCTTCCTTTAATGAAATAGATCGGTCTTCCGTACAAGATTCCCGTCCCTCGCTTCTTCCGTGGGTCGGTATAGCGCTTTCCTTCCTCTAGTTCGAGAGTTGCAGAGCAAGAAAGGGGCTTCCATTAGCATTAGTAGTTGTAGTTGGCACTCATCCCGCTCTTGCTTCCTCGAGCATCGATGCAGCAAGGAGTTCTTCAATTGAAGTATTTAAGCATGAGTGAAGTTCCTGTTCTCTTTCGTATCAAGTAGGGATCCTCTGTTTAGCTCATCGATCGCTTTCCAAATCAAGGTGTCTTAAGCCTCTATAAGAAAGAGAAGGTGCCAAGCTTCATATATGAAGAAGAATGATCTGCCCTCCCAACAGACTTTCAGGTCTTTTTCTGCATTCATGACTTTCAGACTTCGGCGATTGAGTGATTTCCGACCGAGATTGAGCCAGCTTTCCATTAGTACATATCTTCCTTGAATGAGTTTTTGCAAGAGCTATGCCTTTTAGAAAGGTTTGATCTCGCCTCGCTGGAATTGTTGAAAAACCCTCACCCAGCATTTCGGCTCTCTTTCTTCGATGATTGTCGGGGATCTTGTCCCCAGTAGCTGCGCCTCAGGAGGTCGAGCACTAGCATGGGATCTGGGCTCTTGAGCCTCCCTCTTCCCTCTAGAGAGTTAGAAGAGCATATCCTGTCTTCGTTCCCAAAACCCGAGAGTCAGCCCTGAGAGCGAGTTGGCTGTTTTACTCCAAAAAAAGCGCTCTTCTGGACTTGAAAAGAGAAGCTCACTATATTAGATGGATCGGCCAATGGAGGAAGAAAAAGCTCAACTGATCAGGGGCACCTGGTCCGGTCCGGGCAAACGAAGGAGTAGCACGCTATAGGTCCTCATGAGCCAAGGGTGAGAGAAGGAAGAAAGTGAACGAAGTAGGGCATAGACAGTTCTTTATCTGAAAATCAAAAAGATTGACTAAGGCAAGGAAGTAAGCGCTTAGTAGCACGCTTGTTAGCGCCCCTGACTTGGTCTATCTCAAATCTCCCTTTCTACGGGCCAAGTCAGTCAGCCAGTAGCAGTTCTAGCGGGATCAGTCCATTCATTCCTTTATTTTCGGTACCACAATTATCTTATCCTCTTTCCCTGTCTTTGAGCTTTTTAGTTTGAGGGATGGAATCTCATATTACTACAGCAAGAATCGGATGTGAACGAATGAAAAGTCAAGGCAGCTCAGCTGTAGACCCTATTGGCTAGTTAAGAGATCAGGCTGAGTCTCAATTCCATTCATTCCAGTGAGTGCGAACCAAGCTCTAGTTCAAATCAAATAGTACCGGAAGGAAGTCAGTTCAGTGATCTTCCCCCATTCCTCTGTCAGTTGAGCCACTACATACCTTCCCTTAAGTCAGTCTGCCCTAGTCAGTCACTTCTTCTTTCTGCAGTTGCTGCTGGAAGGTTGGTTTGAAGGCAGAATAGAATCCACAGCTATTGAATCAACAGTGGGGAGAGAGTAAGGAGTTAGGTTAGGGAGGAATTGGACAAAGCAAATCAATGCCTTTATTGATACTAGAATAAAAGGATCTGGTGAATACGCCCGGTTGGAATCCGGTAAGAAATAGGCCTTTGTAGCGAATCTAGAATAGGTCATCAGGAAACTCCAGTATCCTGTAAATCCGTCTTATCTCTATCTGTCGGAAAGGGGCCATACAGTACTAGTCCTCTTTGTTGTCTCTCCTGTCGCATCTGTCCAACTGTCCGTTGCTCGCTTCTGGAGTGCAAGAACTGGAACTATTACATCAGTCGGATCTGCATTAAGGTGCTTTTCTTGTTTGAAGGAAGGAATGGTAGCATCTGTAAGGTTAAGCAAAGAAGTAGGCGCAGTAGATCCTTATCCTTCCTTGTTTGTTATGTTAAGCCAACCATTCCTGTATCTCTTTCGTCTCTTTCTGTGTGCCCAAATTTTGAAAAAGTAATTCTTTTCTCTTTCCCTTCCCTTGCCTTTGCTCAGGTGAAGGTACAGTGATAGGCCAGGCAGGGGAGTGTATAATCTGGTGTAGAACGGGGGCCTAAGTTGATGTGCACAAGTGCTTCCTCTGTAGGAAGTCGATTGCCCTACAGAAATTTCTTTTGTACATCAACACAAGAAGTGGCGAATTGGGGATGGTACTACCTCAGTTAGACTGTGGGAAGATGGGTAGGTGGGGCCTCTCAACCAAGACATCGCGGTTGGCGAGTGGAGGACTATCCCCTCGGAGGCAACGGTCAACTCCCCGCTTCAATCGCCCCTGAGGATGACTGGAAGAGACAGTATCTGAGTGACGATCTTGTTTACGAACCACCGATCTCAAGAGCTTTTACCTTTTGATCCTCCTGTTTTGACGCTGTTTTCACTGCTCCCTTGAGTTGGCGGTCACTTACGGCATTCATGAAATTCGTATCCTATTGACTCGTTGGCTGGATTCACTCACCAGCATTCCTAACTTCGAAAGGAGGATGATATGAAGTTTTTTTCATTTTTCCTCAAAACGAAGAGGCTCATCAATGAATCCTGTGCCCCAGTCTTGATGAAAAGGGATACGGAGCATTCAACTGACCTGCCACATGAGAGATCTAACCACCCCTAGCGAGAAGGGGAGAGTACTCGATTTCCTGGTGGCAACATGGTTTTTGCTTTTTTTGTGGTACTAGCGCTCTACACTCTGGATTTCGCCTAGATGAATTCCGCTAGCACTCTGAGATGCTACGACTACTCAGAGGGATCTCATTTCAGTTCGATGTGAGCTTAACGGTTCCACTAGCCTGTAAGAAATGGACTCAGAGAGGTAGGATCCGACAGTTTCATCCAGATCCCTGCTTATTTAGTAAATACTTCGATCTTTTTGCACATAACTTCCTTATAGTCTGTCTGTTCTCTCTTTGGTCTGGGTTAGAAATCTCAGCTACTATTCTCTAAGCCCTTTCTATCCTGGTGAAGTAGACGTGTAAGGCCAGTCTTCTTCGTTCAACTATTCCACCCTGCTAAGAAGAATGATAGGCGGGGGCCGCGAGGAAGGAGATCTTCATCCTAGATCCGGACTTTGACCTTGAATTGCTAACCCGAGTTGACTCGATCGAATGGAAAGATCCTTGACGGCGCAAGGCTTAGCCCTTGTTGTGTGGGACAATTCCTTGCACTGCTCTTTTCTATCTTTCTTAGCGCACACGGAGCTCTTTTGATGGATTTCCTCGCTGTTAGCACAGAAGGGTAAGGACTCGACCCCTTTTCATGCACTCGACTCTCACCGGGGAAAGCATGACCTATCTCTTGGTGCAGTGGAGTCATCTACATAACTAGTTGTATAAGCCGAGGTAAAGCCAACTTCCTAGCCGACAAAAGAAGGGGGGCGGAGACTCCGTTTTAGGAGTCTTAGGGTTTGAAAACAGAGATCAAAGACTCTGTCCTCACTTCTTGATTGTTTTCATATTGAGGGATTAGTCTGCCATCAGTGGTAGTCGTCTAGACTGGGGAATCAGGCCGAATGGATGCTTTCCAGCAAAAAGTCAACATGACGTAGACTTCATACCCTACTGAGAGGTTAGATTCGCCTTTTGGTTCCGCTCTATCACTCCATAGGGAAAGCCAATGATCGGCCTTTTTATCGGAGTGTTCAAAGCCTACCTTTAGCGTGATCAGATTTCAAGATAAGAGAGACTGTCTGTACACCGTCACCCCCATCCACAAGGGCTTTCTTTTCCGGGCCAGTCAATCAAGTAGTCCAGTCGGCGGTTGATGAGTGTCCCGCAAGTGCACGGGGTCGTCAAGTAATACCTCCCGTGCGAGCACGAGAGGGTCGTATTCCCCTAGGCCCAAGGAGCTATCCTTACTTCCTTTTTACTCGTTGTCTAACCCTACAAAATCGCTTGATGCTTAATGCTACTAATAAAAAAATAAAACTAAGCAAGTAATTGTGAAAAGACCGATTAACAAAGTGAAAAATCAAGAAGTGAGGGAGGTCACGGATGTGGATCCCCCCGAGGTTACTAAGGGTTAGAAGAATGCTAGAAGTGCTAAGCACGTGGTGGTTCAGCCAAGAGATATCCAAAGATAGATCATCCCGATGGTTACGCTGTAATGGTCCCTAATCCCATACGAGTATTGGTAACGGAATCTCTTCCGTCCAAATCCTCCCACGATTGCACTCACACGTGGAAATCTCTAATTAGGGCCGACACTCGACCCAGGTCCAACCCTCTAATGAGTTGAGGGGTATGAGACACCCGATGGTCACGGCGTGCTCATACATACATCCCCATTAGCAAGGTGTGTCTAGTACAAGGGCGATGATCACGCATCGAGTACAACCTAGAAGTTGAAATACAGAGTTCTCATGCAAGATCAACAAAAAAAGTACACCAAGCTTAAACCATGAACAAAACCACATGCATTAAGTGAATCAAAGCATTCAACAACAAGTTCACCCCTAAGGTTCACCGACATCCGGTGACCTTTGGGGGTTTAGCCGTCCATATAAGAAACTACACAAGATAGGCTCATGAAAACAACTAACAAATGCATATAAAAACTTCCTCAAACAATGAGAACAAGAGGAGGAAGAGGAAGGCCGCGGATGTCTTCCACGAACGCCGCAATAAGGGCGGCTTCCCACGCCATCTCCAAGCTTCTCAAAGGTGGAATCGATGAAGATCTTGCCCAATGACGCTTCTCCCCTTGATTTCCCTCTCTAGATCATCGGATTTGGCCTCAATTAGCTCCTGTGAAGTTGCCACCGCCGAGAGCCTCCAATATGGGAAGGAGATATGATGATGGAGAAGGAAGAAGAGGTCCCCCAAAAACAAGCCCCTAGCTTTTACATAAAAATCATCTCGCCTCGAGTCACGCTGGCCTCGCGGGCAGCTGCCGCTCAAGCTGGCTCACTGCATTTCGCTCGCAAAAAACCCGGTCGTGTAATACAGTGTTCAGCCCTACAAGAACCAACCATGCTGAATCGCCTCACGAGAATCGGCTCGGGAATCCTCCAGCCGCCCACGCTGGCGGGTAGTGCGCCGCAATGCTCGCGAGGTTCACTGTACCTAATCCAAGTAGGGGCCCCTGTTCCTTGCTACAAAAACCGCAATGGTGTTTTTTTGGCTTCAAGAACATGGTTTTTTGATGCTCGATTTCACCACAATTATGCTTCTCGAGCTCAATTAAGCTTCTTTGAGGCCCTCGCAACAAGAAAAATAAACCAATTTAAGCTGAAAAAAACGAGTAATCGATTAATCTAAAATAGCATGCAAGCATATACAAAAACCAACATATAAATACATACATTTAGGCTCTTATCAAACATCCCCATTCACTGAAGTTTTTGCTTGCGCCAAGCAAAACAAAACATGAATAACATTAGGATAGCGATAAAAAGACTAAATGTATGACCTCAAGCTCAAGAGTAGAGGACTCCACTAGCACGAATAAAAATGAGATCAAGATAATGAGTCGCAAATGATCAACACATCCGAGATAGTTCTATCCCAACTAAGTGCTCCCGCGAGTGTGTGTGCATACTTTTATCCCTTGCTTTTCCTGATCACTCCACGTGTCATGGCTACAGGTGTTAGAGTTGCTAAAAACACTCTCAATGATCAACCAAGAGTCTTTCGTCCTCAAGAGGAACTTTAGGTTCTAAGCGTAATGCATGAGAGGGTTCAAAGCGATCAATCATTTTTCATTTTTGAGTCCGCCTAACGTAAACTTGCACAAAATCTTTCCGATGGATGCACATGCTGATTAGGCACAAGAGC
Organism: Dioscorea cayenensis subsp. rotundata; assembly: GCF_009730915.1. Lineage (NCBI taxonomy): Eukaryota > Viridiplantae > Streptophyta > Magnoliopsida > Dioscoreales > Dioscoreaceae > Dioscorea > Dioscorea cayenensis. The sequence goes on from NC_052486.1 coordinate 8,051,178, forward strand.
CACCCAACTTACTCGATTATAAGCTACATAGACGCATTCATGCTACACGAGCAGAGGAATACTGACATAGACTTTTTTTCTTTTCTCTTATTATTATTTTTATTTATTATTATTTTTACAAATGCATACAAGTCTTAGTCTATGTCTCCTAACCTTCTTCATGCAAAACTTCACTTACGACTAAAAAGCAAAAAAATACATGAGTGCCAAGAGCTCTTAGGTGATCATTGAATGTAGAGTTTAACAACCCTAACATCTTAAGTCATAGCAATGGGCTAGTCGGAATGAACAAGGTAGAAGCGTGTGCTAGACAATTTTACCGAAAGCACAAAAGTAGGAATAGAACTTCATTTCACAAATCATAGCAAAAATAGCAACTCATATCTATCCTCCTTTCAGCTAGGAAGTCCTTAACATTAGATCAAAGCTATCATTGGTTGACAAGCATGCAAAGGTATAAAATACCCCATCCCCACACCTAGAGTCGTACATTGCTCTCAATGTACAATAATCAGCAGAACATGGTGGGGAACAAAAATATGTAAAGATAAATTGCAAGAGAAGGGTAAAAAGAGACTGCCCCATTTCGATGTGGAATAGTGTATAGAGCACGCACGAATATGGAATTGTCAAGACTGTAGAGGGAGGAGGGGTGGAACCCACATCTCGGTGTTCAAAAAGAAGAGGATCCTGCTCTCTCAGTCTTCGTGACGGTTTCGTGAGGTGCAGCCGGTGCTATAGAAGTGGTGGTTCCAAAGGAGGTACCGGCAGAAAATGAAGATCGGCGAATGAATGAGAGAACCTCGCTCATATCCCTTTGTCACCGACCAAGAATGATCATGGCCTCTTGATGTCCACGTCGGAGGGACTCGAATCTCGCCTCAATTACTTGTAGGCGTAATCTCAACCGATGCATTTTCCCTAGGCTCGCTCGGACTCGTGATGGGGGTCGACGACGATTCTCCCGTGAATCGAATGACGAATGAGGGTATATCCATCACCACGCTGATCTACTAGCCCCATGGCGCATAATGTGGCCAACTCAAGAGGTGTAGTGCCACCAACAACCTCGCGATGCCCGCAATGCGTGCAATCAAGCCCATACCTTGCATTAGGCGCGTAACATACGGTCCAAAGAAAGATAGCCCCGAGGCGTGCATAAGTCCCTTGACGGACAAGCGTGTCGACACAAAGATGTCCTAGGTTGATTGGGTACCGCCTGGTCGCATTTATACAAAGATAAGTAGGTCAAGACGCGTGATTTCCCTGGTACTATCATTACGACCCGCAATACCATGACTAAATAGCCCCTGTATGTAGCGGTGCTCAGGTTTAAGTAGGCGAGATGCCTTCTTGGACTCATTGGATCTAAATCCCGAGATCGAGTTCCGTAATCGGGTGTGAGTCATCCGGGCTCGGAAAATCTATAGGGAGCTTATGGAGGAGGATAGATTGATGAATTCTTTGTCATACTGCACTCAGCTTAAAGTCCAAACCGTAGATCGCTCATAGTGCGCTGTAACACCCAAAGGTCACGAAAAGTGACCCCATGCGCTCGGAGAACCTCAATAGTGCTCAACACTTCCAATGTAATCTCACGGTAGGCCACTTCTTCAATGGCAAACACTTTGTCCCACCCATTGTGGGAGATCAAACTCAATACCTTGTCGGCCAGACCTATAGTTTTGATGTCGCCCCACTCAATGGTTCGAGTAATGCCGAACTGCTTTAGTTTTTCAAATTTATATACCGAGCCCCGATGTTGGGGTTGTGTGAAGTGAAGGTCACCGGTAGGTACATCATCATGTCTAGGCCTTTTAGAAGCAACTCTCTTGTTCGGCATCCCTACAAGACCATAAGTGCACCATCAAACCAAAAATCCATGAAAACAATGCCTAATGAAGTTAAAATGCTGAAAATTCGTGCATTGCTACAGAATTTCGGGAAAGTTTTTGCAAGAGTCTCTCTTGTAAAAGTAGCAATCAAAATTTAAAAAGCTTTTAAATTCAAGCTAGAAGTTTACAAGAAGGGTTCAAACACATTCCACAAAGTGTTCAGCCAATTAAACCAAAAAAAAATCCATGGATTAAGTGTGAAATGAAGCTTGCCTCAAGTTAGGGCATGAAATACCTTGGTGAGTAGATCCGGCAAGAAAGTTGGTAAAACTCTAAATAAATGGTGGGATTTGGGTTGCAAAAGGGAGGAGAGAAGATTAGAGGAGAAAAATGAAGAAAAAAACGGTGAAAAATGAGGGGAATCGGAGGAGAAATGAGAGAGAACTCAAGAAAACAAGATGAAGATGAATAGTGGCCGAAGGAGTGAAGGGGCAGCTCATTTATAGGCATTTCCTCAAGACAAGACAAGAGCATCGACGGGCGTAGTAGTGCCCGCGAGTACCGGACGCGCGCAGCCAGCAGCCGCTGGTGCACGCTGCCCGCTAGCGCCAGTCCGGCGCGCTGGGCACCCGCGAGGGGTTGGGATCCAATGACAGATTGTCCCATGGGCAGCGACGCGCCCTGCGCAAACCCTCGAAACTCATAAAAAAATAACAATGTTCCCCTTGCAACCTCAAAAACAATTCAAATACAACGCTCCACTCAATCGAATTGAACATGAAACACAACCACAAAGCACCTAACAAAGATAGACTAAAAAGAGAGCAAGGATTATCATCAAACCAATAAAGAAACACACAAACACAAATCACAAAACAACACACCAAACAAAATTCAAGAATACAAAAAATAAAGAACAATGAAAATAAAACCTTGGGTTGCCTCCCAAGAAGCGCCTTTGTTTAACGTCGTTAGCTCGATGTACCTTACCTCGTGCTCAAGGTGGATCAAAAGAAGTTGAGTTACCTCCAATTCCAAGAGATGTGTTCCATGATAGAAAAACTCATTGAGAGGCATGAAAATACTCGAAACTTGCCTTTCCCCTCAAAGTAAAGACGGTCTACCTCCCTTGGTGGCGTTAGCGTGACTGTCGTCCCCTCTTTCAACTTTTTGTTCACCTTGCGCCATGATAAACGCCTAAATGTACGTTTTTATACTGTATTGATCTTGTATTATTTGTGTATATCTTGATGAATTGATGCCCGCTTTGAGTATAAATTTGTTCTTTTTGGTGTTGCAGATCATAAATGTGCCGAATGTAGCTCAAAAATTCAAATTGGATGAATTCGACACCGAAAACGGCATTTTTGGGGTCCCAAAGACCGTAGCGCATCGTAGTCGATCACTATTCATGCCTGCGGGCATTTGGCTATGAGCTTCACGTGCTCCATGCGCCCGCATGGGTGCCCGTGAGGGTTTGGCCGGAATTTCACAACCCCTGCATCGTAGCGAAAACCATCGTAGCATAAACACTGTAGTAAAAACACTGTAGCTGACTGCTGTAGCACCGCATGTTTTCTGGGCATTTGGCTGTGAGCTTCACGGACTCCATGCGCCCGCATGGATGCCCGCATGGACTAACGGGATATAAATAAAACTGATTTTCTAGGGCAAAGGAAGGGGTTTTTTGAGAGCTTTTGTTGTGCAGTTTTCTCTTGGGCCTCTTAGGCCGCCGCACCACTCTTCCCGCCGGCGATCTATTATGCAAGACATCACCAAGAGGGAGTCAAGCTTTGGAGGAGAAGATTGGGTGAAGATCCTAGGCATCCAAGGCATCATTTGAGGGGAGATCTCTTCAAATCTTCATGATCTTCACCATCTAGGGGATCTAAAGTTAGAGGGAGTAGTTCTTACTTCTTTTTCTTCTTTATTTGTTCCTTGGATTTGTATGAGTGGTCCTCTTCATGAGGCACTAACTTAGTTGTGATTTGGATATGATGAACTCTAGGGTTGATTGTTTGTAATTTGGATGATCATCTTTATTGATGTATTGTTGGATGTTGTATTTCTTTTTATGGAATCTTGTAGTTTGTGGTTCAAGTCTTGTGTACTTTGATGTGTTGATTTGCATGAGAACTCTATATTTCAACTTCTAGGTTGTACTTGGTTGCGTGACCATCGCCCTTGTACTAGACACACTTGGCTTGAAGGGATCCATGTACAAATACACCGTGACCATCGGGTATTTTGTACCCCTCCAGAGAATTAGGGTTGGACCTAGTTTGAGTATCGACCCTCGATTAGAGATTTCCCGAGTGTAATGCAATCATACGAGGATTTGGGCGGAAGCGATTCTCGACCCAATACTTGTATGGGATTAGGGTTCAATTGCCGTGACCATCGGGTTGAGCTAATTTAGGATTCTCTTGGCCCTACTACCATCTCGCATTTCATCCTAAATTCAGGGACCTAATGACAACCCTAGGGGGATTCATTGTCCAAATCACTCCCTTCACTGTTTGATTCTCCCTTGAGTTCAGTATGTGTGTAGTAGTACCCCGGATTTCATTGTAGTTAATTCTTTCTCTTTTTATAATTACTATTCATCTTTCGGAGTGGTAGGCTAGGAAATAGACGAAAAGGGAAGTAATAGTAGCTCCTTGGGCCCTGGGGAATCGACCCTCTCGTGCTCGCACGAGAGGTATTACTTGACGACTCCGTGCACTTGCGGATCGCTCATCACGCCACATTTCTTCATGTTTTTCTTCTTTTTATAACTTGGTGGCGGATCTGTTCCCACATAGCTTACATGCTGTATTGGAGGGGAAACAGGGACCTTCATCTCATCCTCCTTGTTTTCCACTTCTTCCAAATATTCATCCAATGGTTCATAGCCAAAACTTCCCGCATACAATCGAGATGACCATATCGGTTTCATCGGTAAAATATAAGGGGTCATCATGATCCAAGGTTTGCCCTCATTGCTTCAGAAGTGTAAAAACAACTTTCTCCTCTCCCACTCTGAGAATCAGTCTCCCTCCTTTTACATCGATGAGAGCACCGGAAGTATTAAGGAAAGGGCGCCCAAGGATCAGTGGGACATCAACGTCATCATCGACATCAAGTATCACAAAGTCCACAGGAATGATAAGTTTATCCATCTTCACCAGTACATCTTCAACAACACCCCTGGGCTTCCTTTCCGATCGATCCGCAAGTTGCACCGCTCATTCTCGTGAGGCCTCAAATCCTCTAGTCCCAACTTCAAGAACAACTTGTATGGCATTACATTAATGCTCGGCCCCGAGTCAGCAAAGTGCTTTTTCTTGCATGCCCTCCCCAATCATACTAAGGGATGATGAAGCTCCCTGTGGTCGACCAACTTCTTTGGAAGCTTCTTCCCGAATCATTGCCGAACAATTCTTGGGAGTGCCATTGTTTCTAGCTCTTCAAGCTTTCTTGTTGGTAAGAAGGTCTTTCATGAACTTGGCGTATTTAGGCATTCCGCCAATGCCTCAACGAGTGGAATATTTATATGCAAACTGCTTGAACATGTTAAGGAATTTTTTTGTACTCGAGCATCCTCTTTTTTTCTTGTTTCAACCTAGCTGGGTAAGGGACGTGGGGGTTTGTACTTGGGAACCCTCGATGTTGATGGTTTAGCACGTTCCTCACCTTGCTTGTTATTATTCTCCCCACTTACCGGCTCAGCCACTGCGGGGTCTTCCAAAATGGTCACCCCATCCTCCTTGGCACTTGAGCCATCCTCGGCTCTTGCCTCCAACGATCTTCCACTCCTAAGAGTGACGGCCTTGAGGTGCTCCCTTGGATTCTCGCCTCTGATTGCTCGGGAGGCTACCTTGTGGTCGCTCGAAAGATTTGCCCCGCTAGTTGCCCAACTTGATTTTTCTAGTGATTGGACCGATGCTTGGAGGTTCCTTAACACTGTGCTTATCTCGTTGAATTGACCACATCGTCTGAGTTAGCTCATTATTGATATTTTTGAAATTTTGCCTCGTTGTTGATCATAAACTTTGCCAAGACATCTTCGATGGTAAATTTCTTCCCTTGTTCTTGCTAAGATTGAAACTGAGGTCCCGGAGGTTGTTGTGGTCTTTGTTGCTGTGGCCCCGAATTCCATGAAAAATTGGGGTGATTCCTCCATCCTGAATTATACGTGGGTCCATATGTATTTCCTTGGCCCCTCTGTCCACCGCCAACATAATCCACTGTCTCAATAGACCATGTGGAGGAAATAGAGATAGGGCATTGAACAGTTGAGTGTGCAGCCCCACAAGTACCGCAAGACAAGATCGCTCCGAATTTGAGCTCGAGCCCATCATAAATTGATCAAACCTCTTAGTCGATTGCTTCTACCTTCGCTGCCAAGGCGGTGGTATCATTTACCTCATAAATCCTTGCTGTTTTCTGTGGTCTTCCTCGAGTGCTCCAGTGAGATTCATTGCGAGCCATGCTTTCAATCAACTGCTCTGCGTCCTCAGTATATTTACTGCTCAATGAACCCACTGCCGCGGCATCAATGAGTTGTCGGGTTTGATAGTTCAGCCCATTAAATAATATCTGTACTCTCATCCAAGATGCAAAACCATGGTGTGGGCATTGCCTCAAGAGATCCTTAAACCTCTCGTGAGCTTCGAACAAAGTTTCTGAGTCACCTTGTCGGAAAGAAGATATTTCTTGTCTTAATCGGGCTACCTTGTTCGGTGGGAAATATCTAGCGAGGAATTTCTCAACCATATCCTTCCAAGTAGTGATGGACCCAGGGGCCAGTGAAGTGAGCCAATGGTATGCTGCACCCCGTAAACTGAACAGAAACAATCTTAACCTAATCGCGTCATCTGAGATAGAGTTGATCTTGAAGGTTGAACAGATTTGAAGAAAACGGGACAGGTGAGCAAGAGGGTCCTCATCGGCTAAACCATCAAACTGAACAGAGTTCTGGATCATCCCAATTGTACTAGCCTTAATCTCAAAATTGTTTACTAGAATAGTAGGGGCTTGTACGCTGAACTCATCACCGGTGAATTGCGGTCTCTCATAGTCAGACAAAGTTCTCCTAGGTTCCGCCATAACTGATGGTTCACTCTGTTCAATCTGAACTTCCTGCTGCTCTGAACTTTCTACTCCTTCTCTCAACCTCTGGCGAAAAGTTCTATCAACCTCACTGTCTGGTTCTACCAGATTTGTCGGTCTTCCTCTTGTCATAAGATAGGTACCTCGCACTAGAATTAATAGCCAATGGTTACGAGCAACACGATATTTACAAGAAAGAAAGATAGAAAAGCAGGGAAGATAAAATAAACAAGGGTTAAATCAATAAGCTACGAGTTTTTCCCGAGTATTCCTTGTGGGTCCCCGCAACGGCGCCAAAAACTTGATGAGTGTCCCTGCAAGTGCACGGGTCGTTGATAAACGCCTAAATGTATGCATTT
>NC_052486.1:8059465-8065432 GCF_009730915.1 Dioscorea cayenensis subsp. rotundata
CAAATCAAGTATGAGTAAAAGCATCGCTGCGTGATATAACTAGTTATAAAAAGATTACAATTTAAAAAGCAGAATATTAAGCGAATTTATTTTGTTTGTACTTGCAGCAGTTAACAGCGGAATAACAATGGGTTTTAAATATGATTTAAATAACAGCAGCTTTCCTGACGGGCGTTTTAAAAATATGATTTATTAAGATTTTAAAAATATCCGTTTTAATCCGTTGCTCAATTAAAAAGGGACTGAAAGCAGTTTAAAAATTAATATATTATTAAATATTAGAAAATATCCGTTCTAATCGTTTCTAATAGAAAAGGGACTAAACAGTTTAAAAAATGAATATATTATTTAAATATTAGAAAATATCCGTTTTGTCATTTCTAATAGAAAGGGACTAGAAGCAGTTTAAAAAATTAATGTATTATTTAAATATTATTAAATATTAGAAAATATCAGTTTACTACTACATTTTACGATGAAAGGGCTAAGCAGTTTAAAAATTAATATATTACTTATGGTTTTCCGACTAATAATCTTTGCATTACTGTAGTTTGAGGAATATATATATATATAAATTTGTGCACCCTTATTGTGTTTATCTCCTCCAAAATAGGATCTAAAGGTCAATAGACTAAACTAGAAATGCTGTCAACTGTAGGTTTGGAAATGGTGTTCCCCAAAACACCATCTTTTGAATTTTTTTGTTTTCCCAAAGATAAACTCTCTGAATAATCTGTGACAATGCTCATTTGCTTCAAATATTTATTCTTTATTACTAATTGAGTAATTAGTGTTATTCATACTATATCAGTTACAATCAATTGCATACATTCAGTAGTATGCCTTAGTCCTGTTACTTATTTTTGCCTATATTGATATCTTAAAGTATCTAGTTATTATTATTATTTTTTATATTGATAATGTTTTGTGATTCTGTTCAATAATTTTTCGATGATGATGTACTTGAATACTACTCTAACTTGTCAAACAAAGATGTGTTGTCAGCTTGGCGCCATATCCTGCAAAACAGAGAGTGGATATCCCCACATGTTATCCCCTTTTGTTTAAAAACTTTATCAAAGACTCAGTGACTTGGGAAGTCCGAGACCAGGGTCAAGCTACAACCTGTAGATCGTCAAAAAGGTGAGTTTATTGCCTTGAACATCCAATCCGCCAAACGGGTAGTGCAGAAAGAATTCATCACCTACTTCAAGAAGCACCGAGACGAAAAACTCAGACCAGCATCCTAAAAAAGAAAAAGGAAGGTCGATTTCCTTTTCTTTGAAATCCATATCTTTCTATTTCCTATCACATTGATGTTCCAAGCCCTTTCCACTATCTGTAGGTCTGGGTGCTTTTGTCCACATTTGAGAAAAACTCAAATGGTTTCGAACGACTGTTTAGCTAAGGTTTTAATGTGATTGATAGGGGAGAATGATCCGATACACCTAGATTGAGATAAAGGTTGAATTAATCATAGATGAAGATGGTATTTTATGTGGAAGTATATGTTAAACCTTCTTGACATTATTTATGGCACAGGCAATCTAGCAATTAATGTGGAATATGGGGCAGATTATGCATATCCTTAATGATAAGGTCACCATGCAAACATATAGGGTAACTCTTGGTCATGGTATTATCGTATGTGTTGTTTTGTTGGTCCATTTCAGTTATATTGGATTATCTTATTGTACTTTTTGTGACAATGATAGAATGAGTTATCCTTAATTTCAAGTAAAAAGTTTTATCTGTATTCAGGAAAGTGTACAGTTTTATTATTGTGCTTGTGTTTTTTGAGAAAATTCTACACATGCTTATGGTAGTTATATAATCGCATTACCATCTCTGGTCAGATAAGTCTGTGTAGATCATAAATTAAATCATCAATAGAACATAAATGAGATGGAGTTGGACATTTAACCAACATCACTTAAATTAAATTTGCACCACCTAATTCAATCAGAAATATTAAATTCCAACATGCTGTAATCCTACCTTTTAGCAATTAATCTACCCAATATTAATGTCGATGACATGGATGTCATGTATAATGTTCATGCCCATCCATCTCTCTTTGCAATCTCATTTGTCTTTTGTTTGATCTACTTCTGATCATCCTTTTTCCTGCCATGCATCTTTCAAAGATTTCATGCAATTAATTAACACAACACACTCTTGATAATTAAATTGCAAACATATATATATATATATATATATATATATATATATATATATATAAATGTTCTTGTGTATGTACATGAATTCATATATGAATTTTCATGAGAGTTGATTTAATCTCATTTGTGTTTTAACAGTTATGCCATATTATTTGTATTTTTATATTGATTTCAATTCATACTAGGAAAGTTGAAGAACACACCAAGGCCATACTTGCTTTCTTCAAAATGCTTCACTTTTGTTCAAGAAATATATGGGTGACCACCTAGTAGATCTTCAATTAAGATATCCTACACCATGTCCACTTCAACAAGGTAACCAAACAGTACCTTTTATTTTATAAGATCTCCAGAATATTATAGTTCAAGCAGGGTGAATACTTTCTAATAGCAAAAATAATAATACTTTAGGCAATAGCCTGTTCTGAAAGAAAAATAAAAAACTATAAAGATTGCAGTGTACCTCAAGAATTTTCATTACTGAAGACAAGGCTTCAACTCTCCATGAAGACAAAGATTCACTTCTTTATCATCTTCATTTTCATCTCCATCCTTTGTTTAATTTTCTTCTCTTGTATATATTTATATGTTCATATTCTCATAAATGCATGTGCTTTGTTATGATATTTTGTTTTCAGAAGGTAACAGCACCTTGCTCTTCTCTACTTGAGTTCAAGTGTTCCTTTCTACCCTGCCCCATAAGCAGCGACATCAATAAGGTTGTGAATTGGAGGAATTTTAGATTAAACACTAGATTGAGTGGTCGTTATGGTTGGGTTGATTTGTCATGCAGCATTGAGTTGAATTATTTTGGAAATATTAAAATAAAAATGAATAAATATAAATAAATTTGATTAAAGAATCAATGGAAAAGTATATATAACATTAAAGAAAGTGGGTCTGCTTTAGATAGCAGTCATATATAATTCTATAGTTTGGTATTCATGGTGAGTCAGCTGCTCTAGAATGGCTGGCGGGAAAGCATTCAACGGTTCTTATGCTTGGGTTGTCACTAGAAGCAAGATGGTTGTTAATTAATTCTTCTATTATAAAAGAATAATATTTTAGATTAATTTATATATTATCTATATATAGCCAGACTAGATTTCAACTTTTATTAGCATTGATAAGGCGTATGAGTTTATCGACGAAATGATAGAACGAGGATGCAAGCCGAATGCTAGTGTGTACTTGAGTGTGTTCTTGGCGCTGGAGAAGGAGAATTTAGAAGAGTGTTTGAGTGTGTTGTAGTATTTCTTATTTAGCCACTTCTGATTGTCTTTATTTGATGGCATTATTCATTGATGAAAGCTTTAGACATTTTTGAATTCCTCGCATGTGCATTCTGAATTAATATAACAAACTGATTTGTTTCAAGAACGAGGGGTTCTGTTAGCAATCCCTGTTTGAAGGATCATGTGGTAAAGAATATTGCAGATTAAGTGAAGAGTTGGGATGTTATTATGGTTTTATCATCAGGAGAACTTAGTCATGTATTACTGAAGTTGAGCATCTTAATCTCATCTAAGTTGAATCAAATGCCTCAATTTTAATGTTCCAAGTAGTAGGTCTGACAGAAAGGCTTCTTCTTTCTTTTGATTTGGCATGTTGCCCTAAGTGCTATAGCAGATAAATCACTTGTATCTGATTAGTATTTTGTTGAGGCTCTTATTGAATCATGAATTCACAGGTCAATGCAATCACAGTTATGCAAGTTAGGTTTGAATCTTTGTGTACACTTCTTTTGTTATAAAGCAAGAACTGGTATTTCATTAGATAAAAAAGGATTAGTCCTCTCGTAGTAAGTTATGGGTGTAAGTGATCCACTATTTTTCTCTACTCATACCCCTGCCAATACTGCACAGAGAAAATATTTTTCGGCTGTGTGTTTTACTAATTCAGTCAGAATTCCTATGTCCATCTGTTTGCTTGGGCCAAAATCCTGTTAACTATCTGAACATGCAAGAACCCCCTATGGTACAATGTTCTTTTCTCATGACATAAGCAATAATTCCCTGGTTTTCTTCGAGTTTATGAATATAAGTTGATGCAATAAAACGTGGGAAGCATGTTTTACATTGAGATAACCTTCATAAAGTGTAAAATTGTTAATGGAAGTTGTTTTTTATGAGAAGTATAAGCTCTCGGGACCGTTTTCTGAGTTTGAGATCCAAGGAAAGCTTCCTGCAAAAACTTTCATAGGATGCCATGTGACTTTCTAGGGGTTGATTTTCTTGGTTGGAGAAGAGGAAGGGAGGAGAAGGAGAGAGTTTTTAAAGAAAAAGAGAATGAGTGGTTTGCTAAATTTTGGTTGGTGTCTGATCAGAGAAGGTTAGTTAGGGTTAGGTTTTGTTTTATGTTTGGTTTCTAAATGTAAGGTTTGGTATTAGAGGGTTTCGTTCTTTGACTTTGTCTTCTTGTTATTTAAAGTAATTAATTACCTAAAGTATATAATTAAATAAAATCATTAACTTTTTTACTTATCTCACTAATATTATTATGTGTTCTTGGAATTTAGACTCAAAAGGATTGTTTTGATGAATTCCAAAATCAAAGTGCTATTTTTTGTAAACCAAAATTAATAGTTTAATATAAACTAAAGGTCACAAAACTTTCACTGTTAATAACTTTCAACTTATTTTAGAAAATATTTTTAAATTTAAAATTTAATATTCTTTTTCAATATCAGTTTTCTTCTTCTTAACTCCATTTTTTTAATAAATAAAATCTATTCTTATTCAAATTTGTTAATTATTATTATTAAGTTCTTTTGATTAATTATTTATTTTTATTAATTTTTATTTATTTTTTTAACATAAATAGATAAGTCACATGGCTTCACATAACCACTAGAAACTCATAAAGATGTGCATAAGGTTTTTAATTGCTATAAGTCCTTATTTTATCCGGTGAAGATTAGACTTTTTTCATCCACAAAATAAGGGATTCTGAGTGTCAAATAAAGTATAAACTTTTTTTAATCATAGGATGCCATTACTTCTTTAAATTTTGCTTCTGCAGCCTCTGTAGAAAAAGAAACCAGTAAGATAACAGGCAGAACTTTTTTTTTCTAAACAATAAACGGTCTGAAACTAATAAGGAGATGCTAATGAATAATATTTAATGAGTTGAGTTAATTGATGTAGGATCGCTATCTGGAGCTTGTGGAGCAAGCATCTCAAACGCAAGAAGGGCTTGACGAGCTTCCTATTGTGGATGAAACAGCTTTGTACTATGAGGCTGTTGGGGGAGGAAAGAAAAGTCGGGTTTATGGAATAGGGTCCCAGGCGTGTATCTTTTATCCACATTCATCTTTGAGTTTGTCCACAGGTTCATCATTTGAGGCACTACATGCTGAGTTTAGAGATTTGTGTCAAACTCTTAGTTAAGTCCAAGATCGTGAGGAGAGGCTTCAACAAACACTTGACCAAGTCCAAGATCGTGAGGAGAGGTTTTAACAGACGCTTGGCCAAGTACAAGATAATAACAAGGAGCTTCAACAAAGTTTGCTTGAAATGAAAGAGGAGAGGAACCAATATCGTGCGGAGATGATGCGTCAAATGAAGGACATGATGATGAGTTTTGAGAGGAGGATTCTTCGACGATCGCTGAGTTTACTCACATGTGATTCACAACCGCCATCGATGATCATGATGTTGACTTATAGATGTATTTGTCGATATCTTATTGTTTTTGTGTTGAACATATATACTTAAAATATTTCTTTTTTTGTATGAATTGACGAGTTTATCTTATTTGTTGGTGTTCTAGGTTAAAAATTTATGTA
>NC_052486.1:8066432-8103519 GCF_009730915.1 Dioscorea cayenensis subsp. rotundata
GGTCAGCAAGCAAGCATAGCTAGATCTAAGGTATCTGGATCAGAAGGTATATCCTACCCTAACCCACCACCCTTCTTTCTCGGAAGAAAATGGTACCATCGATCATCCCATTCCGTTCTTTGGTTCTTCCCTCCGCGTGTGCCAGCAAATCATATAAGAAAGAAGCTCGTGGGGTGCATTCCCCAGAGGGGGCCTGGGCAGGTTCACTCATCATCGATTGACCAGTTCGTCTACTATGCTATTTCTGCTTGATCACAGCTCGCCCTTCTTTCGTGTAGTGCACTTTGTTGATGATTGCAGGCATACTCGCTGAACATTCCCTTCATGGACCACAAACAAGATCTATGAGCAAATAGATGAATTCAAGCGATAGAAATGAGGCATTCAAGCTCTTCTCTGCGAACCGATCATAAGGTGGATTTACTATGATGAATTGGGATCCGCGTTAACCAACTCGCCTGCAATCTCGCTTTCAGTCTTCTCGTTGTCATTACACATTTTCGACTAGCCGTGTGTATGCAGTGGAGGAAGCAAAACCGATATCGGATGTGTGCGCAAGAGCCTTGTTTACACTTTTATTGCATGCTCATTGAGACAATGCCTCTTCTTTGGTTATGTGACTAGGAAAAGTGATCCACAAAGAGATTAATGTGATGTTGTTGTTTCGCTTGGCCCAACTGCTGACACCCCTGCCTGCCAGATGCTCTTGCTGTGAACCTTTCCCTTATATCTGTACCGAATTCGATTTCTATTAAGCTATTCTTTTCTGGCTTGATCACAGACATTGGGACAAAGACAATTGGAATTACACCCTACAAGGAGCTGGTCCAAGCCTTCCTTTCGTGCTCGCTCTCGTTTGCTACTGACCCCAAAGCAAGGTACTATACGGTGGAGAGAATATCCCGGCGAACCATAAAGACAGGGAAGGGCTATTCTAGCTGAAGCTTTAGATTCCTCTGCGGATAATTTTTCTTCTGCCTATGAAATAGCATCCGTTTTGGAGTAATGGTAACGGAACTGTTCACAGGCCAGGGCCTGTCGCCGATGCTTTCAATCTTCGTGTTCTCTTGTCCCCACAACAAGGAGATGAAAAATCACTGGAATGAGGACCCAGCTCTACACTCTGCAGGCGCTAGCCAGGGAAAATTTCCACTCTACGGGGAGTCTTTGAGGGGAGAAAGCCCTTCCGAATGAGAGAAGGATCCTGGCCTGGAAAGCTATCGCCCTTTCTCTTTTTTTAGAATGAGAAGTCGCACTTGGGTAGGCCAGAAGGGAGTATGCCACCAGTCGCCAAGGAAGAAAAGATCCGCTTATAACAAATACTGAACCCGAGACCAATGAAAGGAGAGCTTGCCACAATGCTATAAGGAACAAAGCAAACAAGCAAAAGCAAGAGAGCCTTTTTCCCTGTTCTGAGAAGGTTTTTCATACTCATTTATTTACAACATTAATTCAGAAGAGAGGTTGAGTCTTCAGTTTAGTGCATAACACTAATTTCTAAAAAGGGTTAGGTCAGGCTTTCTTTCCTTCCAGCTGTAACTCAATGTTGAGATTGAGATTCCTCCTTTTAAAAAAAAGTCCTCCACGAAGAAAATTCAAATTTAATTTAAAGGAAAATATTTGAATGCTTCTCAGTTAATTCAGATTTCTTTTTTATATTTGCGCCAACACCTTACCATCTTTCTTTCAACAGATGAGAACACGTCAGCCAGCGACAAGAGTTTGACTACAAACAAAAAGCAGGCGTGTTCTTACTATATGTCTTTTGAGCCAAAAGGACTCCTTTTTCTCTGGAGAAGGAAAAAGGACACAGTGATGCAATTCCTAACCCATATCCAATATGCTCAACGGCCTTTTTATTACGCTATCGACACTATGCACTCTCTCTCACTTTCTCTCCCGCTCATGAGATATATCATCCACGGAATAAAAGGGAAAAAGAAGTCCCATCTTTATTTGATTTGGCTGAGTTGAAAAAGCCGGGAGCTCACTTTAGTTTTTCAGCTGGCTAAGATCCGCTCTTACACTTTCGAATTAGAAGCGCACAATCAATTTAGATTCGCTTTCCAGCGGCTATATAAAGGCATAACCAATATAGCAACGAAGCGAACAAGAAATGCAAAGGCAAAGCTCTACCGCAAGGAGCAGAGCAGCGAACAAAGCAATAACGCAAAAGAACAAAGAAAGAAATAGCGCACTTAAGCGAGCAAGAGAAGAATTGGAAATAGGAATCTTTCAGGGAGCTTCCACCTATTACCCAGAACTCCGGGACACGTATGTAGATATCGCCAAAAAGTTTTTATTGAGGATCTCGAACTATCCACTGATACGGACACAGACACCCTTGTCGAACATGTGTCCAACTTCGGGAGAAACCGAAATCTATCTGCTGGGTTAATAAGAGAGTGTCTCCTACGGAATATAGCTACTATAAAGGTAGGGATGCAGATATACCCTCACCCTCTATACTAGCCAATGACTATGTCCCCCGAGACAAGGAATTTTTGGCATGACTAAGCCACCTTTCGCTAGCCTAGGCAGAAGACTCTAAATGAATTCCGTGCGGGAGCGAGGTTAGAAGTAGACAGGCAAGAGCAGGGTCGGGAGCTGTGATCAAGAGACCACGTATAGCTCTGTTGCTTGGTTTCCGGGGAGTGATCGAGCCCGGAAGACATTCTTTGGAGCCCATAGTGATTGAAGATCGGATGCAGAGCGAACCTCCCCCAGACATCCGGCGTGATTAGGTGGGGACATGATTCGAACCTGCAGTCTTCGGGTCATGAGCCGATGAGTCGACCGATTCCTCTACCCCGCTTCTTCCCCGATCTTTCTTTCCCTCTTCCGACTGGGGTTCCCCGGCTTTGCTTGGCCGGGATAGAACCAGCGCTTAGGGTTGCTGACTAGGCGCGGAGGTTGGATCTCCGCTCTTCCCCTCTCCCGCCCTTCTTGCATGAGCAAAGCCACCCTCTTCGAGGCCGCCTGGAAAAAAAACGCAAGGAAGAGTTCAACATTCTCATAGGCTCCAGGTCGAATTAGGGAAAAAAGAAAAAAAGGGGTTTAGTTGGAGTTCTATTGAATTAATCCTCTTATCCAATCGGACTCGAAATTCTTAAAGTCAAGTTTAGACTCCTCTTTTACACTTTGGTTTGAGCTCTCCGATCTTCTTGCCCTTCCAAGCTTCAAGCCGAAACCTAGATCCGAGAGATTGAATTCAGGAAGGAACTCTATCTAGAAGACCGCTTGGAAGCACTATGATAAGTGCTTGTGCGATATGAATGTGAAGCATTATTTTTTTATGTTGAGCATTACTTTCCTCGGGTTTTTACACTAATATGTGTGTTTTTATGTTACTTTCGTGCATGTAGGGTTGTGAAACCAATTATGAAGGAAAAGAAGCCAATGTGGATCACAATGCACTAATTTTTGGATGAAATCTTTAAAATTCAAACGCGAAGATATAAGTCAGGTGCGAGATGCTAGAGTGTGTGCCAACCTCCCCGTATTTGAGTTTACACAACCATTTGGAGAGCACAAGGGCAGTCACACTCAAGCATTCCGACTTATGCACATAGAACAAGATCTCCATCATCTTATCCAGTCATTGAAGAAGCAAAGCGATCCACAGCATAAAGCGTGTGCCCGTTTATGTTACCTCGATGAAAAGTGGATTCGGGAGTATTTACGGTAAAGTATTATAGCGAATGCTGTAGCAAATCATCTGTAGGAAGTCACTCGTATGCGATTCTGCTCACGACCGGCGAAAATCGCGAGAAACAGAAAAATCCACCCGGGCGTGTGGAAAGTATCCACGACCCGTGTGGAAGTCCACGCAGGGCGTGTGTCTGTACACGCCCTGGGTGAGTCGCCTGATTCCATCCCTATTTAAAAGCCGATTCAGCCCCGATTTTTGGTATTCTTTTTCTCCATCTTTTTCCCCAACTTGTGAGAGGACTTCGGCTAGGGTTTCGAGGGATATTGGCCAAGGTTTTGGAGAAGTTCTACGGCTCCGACATCGTGATTCCATTAGGAAGAAGATTGGTAGGGCAGCTTCGATTAAGGCGTATCCTATACCGGACAAAGGAATCTTTGGACGACGAGTAGAGGACTCTCCACAAGACCATCGACATGACCATCGAGGTGGTTTCTTTATGGATTCATTGCTTTTACATTCGATTTCTTTGATTGTATTAAGCTCCATGGAGAGCTAAACCCCTAGTTGGTACTTGGATGATTGTGAACCCTAGGATGTATTCGTTTCATTGAACTTCTTTATTATGCTTTCAATAAATTGATGTTTATTGTGAGTTCCAACCTTGAATGATTGATTGTATGAACATTTCCCCTAGAGTGACACTAGGGTTGAGAGTTCTTGTTGGTAACCTTGTGAGTGAGTGACACACCACGAGCGTTAGACAAAGCTAGGTTGGAGAGGGTTGAGAGGGTGAGTCGAGAGGTACAGGAGCGTCCCCTTTCCCCTCCGGCGTGATAGATTCTACCTCCATTCCTTGAGTTCTTTGCTGCCATAATAGATTGAGTGGTCTAAGGGATGAACCTCCGCTGGGGCCTAGTTGCGCGTGCAATGGAGTGAAGCATTGAGAGGATCTTAGTATCTAGGGCATAATTGTGGCTAGGGACCTTCCGCCTGGACCAAAGGGTTAGGTCTATATTTAGGAAGAGATTTATCACTTGGAATCCCTAGAGTTCATTGCAACTCTATGCGAGTGTGAGGTGTTGAGATTGTTCGATTTCTCCTCCGGGACATGTATAGAGTTAGGCATAGTTGACCTTATATTTGGGACTATGTATGTAAGGATTTCCACGACTCACCATTGCATTGATTAGGAAGCATAATAGAGAGTTCTTGCACTTGGAAGCGATTATCCTAGGTGAAGCATTATCCGAGTACCCCATCTTTATCGATTGCCTTACCCTCTTCTTTACTTTTTGCTCTTTCACTTGTTGATTTTTATTGTTGAGAATTGAATCAATTTCACACCTATCACAATTGATCTTCCACATAGCTAAGAATCAAATTAAGTATTTTTCACTCCCCTACTCCCTGTGGATTCGACCCCGCTCACCCGGGATTATTACTTCGACAAGCCCGTGCACTTGCGGGATATAAGCAAGGGGAACTTGTCAAGTTTTTGGCGCCGTTGCCGGGGAGTAGGCATTTAGAGATACTTTGCACTTTGTTTTCTTAGCTATTTACCCTTCATTCAATTTCACATCTCTTCTCTATCACCTTTCTTATTTGTTTTTTATTATTTCACACTTTCTTATTCTTCCATCATTCTCATTTCTTTTTCTTTTTGTCATGTTTTACTTTTTTTCTTGCAAGGATTTTTAAATGATGATTGACCAAGTGGTTGCTCTATATTTGCAGTGTCGAAGCTCTCAATAAAAAAAGTTGATAGAATTGTTACTTCACGACAACAAAACATTCCATGTTACAACGCATATCATCCAACTGAAGTGGGCTACCCAAACTTATTATGGGATAATGGTGAACAACATTGGGAGGCACCTCAAGAGGAATGTCAAACGGGTGAGATACTCGGAGAGGATGCATTTTCGAGTTACAAAAGAGTATTAGCTAACTTTATTGAAGCATCCGATGTCTGCAGTCCCAAAAATATGGAGACCACACGAAGATGTCATGAAGCCTCCTATAAAAACCTTGAGCATCAACTAGGAGGGATACTTGACACACTCTCCGTGGGAACAACAAGTATTTGAGCAAGCAAGTCAAGTTCCTTATAGAGAAGATGTGGTAGTGAATGACAATGAAGAAGTGGGGTGGAACGAGTATGATGTTGTCGAGATTGAGAGGATACAAGAAGAACCGTTCATTCAATGTGATAATTGTTTGAGTGGGACAGTATGTTTGTGAGCAAGAAATGGTGCAAGGAGAGTTGGTTAAGACATATTGCTTTCAAGTTGAAATGGAAGAAGACGCAAATCCTAAGGTAATGGAGCAAGCATCTCTCTTTGGGATTAATCAACTCATAAATTGCAAGAAAGGGGTTTTGGGTTTTGGAAGAAGACGTGGGTAGGAGATTGAAGCCATCCAATGACCCACCTGTGTTAAGCTTGGACAATTCCCAACCCAAATTGTTTCCTTGGAGGCCAAAGGTAAGATGGTTGGACTCTCCAACAAATATTCCACCCCGGAAAGCAAATTTTTTTGGTTTAATGGAAGTAGCTATGCAATGTCTAGTCGGGAGGAACATACTCTTTTTCAAGCCTCCATAAGGTAAAGAAGAGGTACGTCAAGCTTAGTGATGTAAAACAAGCGCTTCTTGGTAGGCAACCCAAGAAATTACTGTTTTCCTAGTTTTTAGTTTAGTGTGTGCATGAATAAGAGCTTAAGTGTTGGTGTTTTGATTCTTATAGGCCATTGCTATGCTTTTTCTTGTGGACCGTTGGTGTTATCTTTGTGCTTTCATGTGTTTTTGGTGAAGTTTTTGGTCGTTTGAGCTATTTCACATGTTTTTTTCACTAGTAAAAGTTACATATTAGGGCAGGCTCGAGTGTGTAAACATGTTAAAATTTCTGCAGAGCTCGCGAATTTTCTAAGGCATCCGGAGAAAACACACGGGCGTGTGGAATTTCCACACTCCCCGTGGATTTGCAATCGCGAGCTCATCCAGAGAAGGCACAGGGCGTGCGGCTGCCCCCTGTGAACGACCATCTCGACTCGCCACACGCCTGCGGGTAATCTCCGCACGGCGTGGGAATTCCAGCAGAGTTGGGCGGTTTATCCCGAGAGCACACAGGGGTGTGGACTCGCCCTCGTAGGGCGACCTTGTGAACCACACACTGCAGGCGTGGGTAATTTTTGCACACATGTGCGAATCTCTACAGAGGATCTCTCCATCCCGAGAAGACACAGGGCCGTGCGTTTGCCCCTGTGAGTTGGGCCTGTGAATGTCCAAGCCCGTGTGGAACTTTCGCACGGGCGTGGGTCTTAGAGAATTTTTCTCGATTGCATGGAGAGTCCACTGTGGGCGCATGCGCCCGCCCTTGTGGGTCGGGCACACGGCCGTGGGTAATTTCCACACGCCCGTGTGTATTTACAGATATGCTAGAACCACGGGTTTTTCTTTTAAAAAAATCTTTTCGGTTTCTTCATCTTTTTCACGCTCATACATTTTTGAGAACATATCTTTGCTCTCTCCCGACCTCTCACCGCTCGTTTTAGAGGGTTGTTAATTCGAGTTTTCTAGCCGCTTTTCTAGTCTTTTTATTCTCATTTTTGTCGGTAAGCTTCTCTTTCTCTTTTCTTTGCCAATCTTAATTTATTTTTGCTAGACACCAGCTCATCTTCACCAAAGAACGGAAACAGATGTACTAGCTATTGACACTCGACTACTTGAGGCGTCTTTACCTTCTTTGTTCTTATTTTTTTGCATTTTTATTTTTCTCGCATTTTATTTTTGGATTTGTATACTCGTAAAAGGATTTTTCCGTCCGAGTTTATTTTTCATTTTGTTGGCTCGAGTTGTATTCATTGCTCTATCTTTTGTATACTCGAGTTGTTTTTGTTTTATTGAGCTTCACTGAACCCCCTCGTGTATGCGTGCAGATGGTCTTGTCATCTTGGGAATTGAGACTTAGTCATGGGCACGGCCAAGGTGCTTCGGCACTTGGCCGTGTGAGCTTCACAACCCGTTGGAACACTACCCCCAACGAATTAGCTTCATCAAAACGCAACACTAGGAGTCAGGGGAGTATTGTTTTGATTGCTTCTCCCACATCTATTTTTTAAATGATATATTTTGAGTGAGCTTGCATGAGTACATTGAGGACAATGTACAACTTAAGTGTGGGGGGGAGTTTCATAGTGCACACATCTTTTCTATTGTTCTTGATTGTGATATGCTCACATAGCCAATGGCGGTTCACCTTAGTTGCAAGCATTGTATTCTTGAGTTTAGGATAATTTCTAACATTGAATGTTTTCATGCTCTAGTTCTTTCTTGAATTTCTAGGAATTTTTACCCGATTTATACTTGTTACACTACTCACTCTTTAAACTCTATTGGAAACTCAAGTTTGATGTTAAAGGGACTAGTTATAGTTGTTTCTTGTGCAAATTCTAAAAAAAAAATATATATATATATAAAATATATATATATATATATAAAAAATGGAAAATGCAAAGAAAAAGAAACAAAATAGTTTTATTGTGCTTGTTGGGTGGAAAGAGCTACCACATATGAAGTATGAAGAGACTCTCATAAGTCGGATACTAGTTATGCCCTAATGAGAGAAAGAGCTATCTTATGGGATGAGTGAAAGCTACCACCCCTGTAGAAAGAGCTACCACCTCGAAAGTGTGAAAGCCACCTTAGCGGCCGCTTGGGAAAGGGCTACCTTAGAGGATGTGTGAAGCTACTACCATTTTTTGAAATCTTCGTTGTTTTCTTGTTGTAGATAAATAAGTCCCTTATACTTAGAGCTTTGAGGATTATACTTTTGGGTTGACTTGAGTGAGTTCACACACTTACACGATTTCGGGTTTGTTGTTGTTGTTGTTGTTGTTGTTTTTTTAATTCACTTTTTAGCTAGAGCATTGATTTTTTTCGTATTTAGTGTTGAAATTTCCCTTTCTTGTAGAATGCTCTCTTTGTATGCTTTGGTGAACCCTAAGGCCAAGCACTACCAATATTTCCTTCATCAATGCAGCATAATATTTTTAATTTTTTTGCTTGAGGACAAGCAAAAAGCTTAAGTGTGGGGGAGTTTGATAAGTGCTTGTCCGATATGAATGCGAAGCATTATTTCCTTATGTTGAGCATTACTTTCCTCCGGTTTTTTTACACTAATATGTGTTTTTTTATGTTACTTTCGTGCATGTAGGGTTGTAAAACCAATTATGAAGGAAAAGAAGCCAATGTGGATCACAATGCACCGATTTTTGGATGAAATCTTGCTAAAGTTCAAACGCGAAGATATAAGTCGGGTGCGAGATGCTAGAGTGTGTGCCAACCTCCCCATATTTGAGTTTACACAAACATTTGAGGGGCACAAGGGCAGATACACTCAAGCATTCCGACTTATGCACATAGAACAAGATCTCCATCATCTTATCCGTCATTGAAGAAGCAAAGCGATCCACAAACGATAAACGCGTGCCCGCTTATGTTACCTCGATGAAAAGTGGATTCGGGAGTATTTCGGTAAAGTACTATAGCGTGTACTCGTAGAAAATCATTGTAGAAAAATCACCGTAATGAGCTATCGCTCACACCGGCGAAAAATCGCAGAAAGCAGAAAAATCCACACGGGCGCAGTGGAAATTCCGACGCAGGGCGTGTACTCGTACACGCCCGTGGAGTCGCCTCGATTCCAAACCTCTATTTAAAGCCGATTCAGCCCCGATTTTTGGTATTCTTTTTCTCCATCTTTTTCCCCAACTTGTGAGAGGTCTTCGACTAGGGTTTCGAGGGGTATTGGCCAAGGTGTTGGAGAAGTTCTACGGCTCGACATCGTGATTCCATTAGGAAGAAGATTGGTAGGGGAGCTTCGATCGAGGCGTATCCTATACCTGGGATGAAGGAATCTTTTGGACGACGAGTAGAGGACTCTCCACAAGACCATCGACACGACCATAGAGGGGGTTTCTTTTATGGATTCATTTCTTTTTACATTCGATTTTTTTGATTGTATTAAGCTCTATGGAGAGCTAAACCCCTAGTGAGTACTTGGATGATTGTGAACCCTAGGATGTATTCGTTTCATTGAACTTCTTTATTATGCTTTCAATAAATTGATGTTTATTGTGAGTTCCAACCTTGAATGCTTGATTGTATGAACATTTCCCCAGAGTGACACTAGGGTTGAGAGTTCTTGTTGGTAACCTTGTGAGTGAGTGACACACCACGAGCTGCTAGACAAAGCTAGGTTGGAGAGGGTTGAGAGGTTGAGTCGAGAGGCAGAGAGCTCCCCTTTCTCCTCCGGCGTGATAGATTCTACCTCTGCTCCTTGAGTTCTTTGCCGCCATAATAGATTGAGTGGTCTAAGGGATGACCCTCCATTGGGGCCTAGTTGCGCGTGCAATGGAGTGAAGCGTTGAGAGGATCTTAGTATCTAGGGCTTAATTGTGGCTAGGGACCTTCCGCCTGGACCAAAGGGTTAGGTCTATATTTAGGAAGAGATTTATCACTTGAATCCCTAGAATTCACTGCAACTCTATGCGAAAAGCGAGGTGTTGAGATTGTTCGATTTCTCCTCCGGGACATGTATAGAGTTAGGCATAGTTGACCTTATATTTGGGACTATGTATGTAAGTGATTTCCATGACTCACCATTGCATTGATTAGGAAGCATAATAGAGAGTTCTTGCACTTGAAGCGATTATCCTAGGGTGAAGCATTATCCCGAGTACCCCATCTTTATCGATTGCCTTACCCTCTTCTTACTTTTTGCTCTTTCACTTGTTGATTTTTATTGTTGAGAATTGAATCAATTTTACACCTATCACAATTGATCTTCCACATAGCTAAGAATCAAATTAAGTATTTTCACCCCTACTCCCCCGTGGATTCGACCCCGCTCACCCGGATTATTACTCGACAAGCCCGTGTACTTCATGGATATAAGCAAAGGGAACTTATCACACTACTCACATGGATTGATTCATACCAGAGAAAGCCACTGACGAGAACTTCGAGAGCATAGACCAGCACAAAGACCAATAAAGAAAAAACACTTCTCTCCCAATAGTCGAAGATAAGCTTCCACTCTCTCCTTCTGCTGCCACATCCAGTAAAGGCTTTGTTCTCGATGAGCACAGCACGTTGATCTTCATCTCCTACATTGTCATCAGAGAAATCCTCATCTTGCCCTGTAATAATATATAAAGAAAATATACTGAATTTTTCTTGCTGATCCGCTCCCTCAATAAGAGGGAATGGACCGACTCGACCCAATCGTCTGCTGTCTGATCTCGTCTTGATGTCTCCTACAAGAAAAAAATGTAAACAGGAGTAGACTCAGTCGAGACCGGGGAGGGTTAAAATACGGGGTCTACGTCAGACATCAGAAAGACTTCCACCAGAGCAGAAAGAGAGGGATCCTCGTTTTCGACTCCCAGGCAAGCCAAGCTCGGTCATGATTTTTGCCAGCCAATTTAGTTACGTCAGTAGGAAAGCTTGTGGAAAGAAAGAAGAAGCTCGAGAATAAAAATGAAAGGAATGAGAGCAAAGAGGGGCAGTTTCCATAAGATTTTTTGCGTAAAGAGCGTCTAGCCCAACTAGAGCTGCTAGACGAGAGGAGATTGAAAGCGGCGCATCACGCCCAAGCATATCAACGCCGGATTTTCGGATTCTACGAGAAGAAGGTGTTAGAACGCCGATTCCAGGAAGGAGACCTAAACTAAAGAACTTCTTCCCCGGTCCACTCGGGAAGTTCGGACCGGAGGGGCCTTACAAGTCTATAGCGCGAAGCGAGTGCTTTTACGGCGATACTTGATGAAATAGGAGCGAGACGTTCTTTGACGGAAAGACCCAAAGAAAGTTGAGTACCCCCCTCTGACTTCTAGCTCTAGTAGCTAGCTAGCTTTCTGTACGCTTTGTATGGCGGTGGCTTCGGGCGTTGTGGCTGTAGTAGTATAGCTGTCTTTGCTTTCTGGCTTGGCTCTTTCCTTTTGTGCCTGCTTTCTTTCCTATTGCTTGTGTTGTGCCAGTTGAAGGGGCCGGTTGCTTGCTACTCCAACTCCAGTAAGATTAGATAAATAGAAAGAGTAAGTAGAGGAGAATGATAGAGGGACAGAGGTAACAGGACGGACGGTTGGTTGAACCGGGCGATAGCTCAGAGGCGGCTCATCCCGCTCAACCGCTTCCCGATCGAGAGCGATAGCGATAGAGTGTTTGCTCTAATTCTATTCTCAGGACCCGCCGTTCCATATGACGGATGACGAGCGATATTCATCTATTCAAAGCCTAATTGGGTACTGCTTGGGCAAACGCCCATACTATGTTCATGAAAAAGCCTCTGTCTGTGGAGAAAAGTTGTAAACCAGTAGGCTCTTTGCGAATTTTTTCTCTTGACGACCTTCCAATTTTGAGACGCGCGCGATTGTCACTTTAACGATCGCCCTCTTCTTCTTCGTCAATGGTCCCCGGGTTTCCCACTTGTTAAGGACCTTTTAAGCTCGGTCCCGGTTTGGATTATACTACCCAACCTGAGGCTCAACTGGTGGACTCCGACGATCATCGGAATTATAGCGAGTTCCGTCGGCAAACCGTTGTATATGGACGAGCTCACGGTGTCGAGGTCGAGACTGACGTATGCAAGAGTTTGCGTTGAGATTGGTGTGGATGCGCCTTGCCCGGAGGTTGTTGACGTTTATGTCAATGGGAATTCTTACCAACAGGCCATCCAATACGAGTGGAGGCCTGACTCTTGTCCAGGGTGTAACTCGTTTGGTCATGACAAAGATCAATGCCCGAAACTTGTTGCTCCGACCTTCCTGCCACCCTGAGCCCTCCTAAAAATACATGGGTGAAGAAAGGGAGGAAGAAAGAGGCTGGTGATAGAAAGCAGAAAGAGAAGCCGCCGGCTGAAGACACAACCACTTTTTTATACTCGATAAAATGCTGCTCAGTCTGCCCGCCCCTGCCCTTGTTCATGCAACCTCTGTGGTACCCAGTCCCCGCCCCGGAAGATGATACAAGCACAGGGGCTGATGCTGCTGCAGCCATAGAAAGAAGATCTAAAGTCCCTCGAACTGAAAGATCATCGATTGGATACTAGGTCTTTCTTTCGGTCGGGTTGACTCAATAACGAAATGGCAATTCCAACTACCCGATTGATTAAGCACCCACAACGGGAAGAAGTTACTCGCCTCATCTCCATATTTTTTTAGGTTCTGTCACCCTTATTCCTCCCACTGGTGCGATGATGGAGGAGTAAGAGCAATACGACATTCTTACCATTCCATTCCAGCTGGCTTCAAAGTTCGGGTAGGCAATGGGATGCAAGATTCGAAGATGAATCAGTGAATGGGACAAGAAAGGAATCTTCCCCTACCTCGCGTAGAATCAATCGATGAGAAAGAGCTCTTCGTCGTTACCAGCCGGCGTAGACGGCAATGGATGGGAATTCCAGCTACTCGTCGGGCTTCTCGACCCGGTTTTTGATGGGAAGGGGAGTTGGGGAAGTTTGAGCTAGAGTTTCCAACAATTTTTTTAATGATGGAGGTGAGGGAGAGAACTGCTTCTAAGGCTGGAGATTTGCGAGGGATCATTTCTTTTGAAATATTTAGGGCAGATTTTTACTACGCAGGCCACTGATCCGAATCTCTTTTGCAGGACCTCTCACGTTTGAAGACCGTTGGGTGCGACCGGCTGCATTCCCAACGTGGTAGACCCTCACGCTGTTTTGAAAGCGATCATCATTAGGGGCCTATCACTAATCAGTGGGTGGCGATCACAAAAAGGCTTTCTTCGACGAGTGTAGTGAGCAAACTAGGTAGATGGTCAGGTCGGTGGTCTATAGGTCAAGCACTCTGACCGTCTACGAGATCTAGGCAGGATCAAATAGTAGTTTTCGCTGCGAGACTGTGGTAAGGTCAAAAAAACTATGATTTGCCTTAACTTTTCTTTCGTATCGGCATCGGGAGATAGGCTTGACGAGTTGGTAGGCGGCCTATTTTAAGACTGTCGAACTTGGAGATGATGTGAACCTCGAGACATGCCTATCTTTTCGAAAGCTCTGTGTTTCGGTTCTATGTCTCATTATAAGGAGATAAAATCAAGTCGGAGATGAGGCTACGTGATCCCGAGTTCCAAGCCCTACTACCTTGAGTTGGAGGATGAAAGATCTCACAATGACATAAAGAAAGAAAGTTATCCTTTTGCACGCGTAACATAACATAAGTCCAAGCGCCTCTTTGCATAGTTTGCACTTAGAAGGAGAGATAAGTTAGGCCAATCTCAACCTCCCGAAGGTTTGAGCGCTCTGGTTGATTGATCTCAGACGGCACTCAGGTTCACTGAACTCTTCCATGGTATAGGTCCAGTCCATACCTCCCTCCTTCGGTCAAACAAGAGATTTCGCTCACCTTTCCTTCTTCGTTATCTTAGGTAGGAAGAGCATGAAGGGAGGGAGGCTATGGAACAAGATCAACACTATGTCTTGCATTGCTGCTCCTCCGTCTCAGTCGGTATCGACAAGGGTTTTTGCCAGTGAGCTTTGCGTCTAGAACATTGACTATGAACCTCTTATTAGGGATTTGGAAAAGTCCAACTACTTCGACTGTGATGATTGATTCGACATAACTGCTTGGATTCATGTCCAACTTCAGCACTGAGCCAGAGTCGACAACAGAGATGCCAAACAGATCAAAGTATGGAACTCACAACAGGTTAACAGAAAGAGTGTTGCACTCAAAAAGAAAAAAATAAACTGTCTAAAAAAGATGAAGAATGTCTTCACCACCACTGAATAGCCTTCTTAGTGAGAAAGTCGAGGTGCTAGTTCAAACTAAGAAGCTCAGTCACCAAGCAAACACAGAGAACTAGTAATTAGTCGAGTAAGCAGAGTGAGATGTCACCTTCATTCACGACTTCATACAGGTCGAATTGGCATAGACGAGGAGTTCCGATCAAGCTTAGGGCGATTCTTTCCTCTTCTTTCTTTCAGTCGAACCAGTAAATGCGCCAGCATCAGTACTAGTCGCTTCATATCCATTTCAAGTCTATCTTGGCATGGAGAGAAGTCAAGTCCCGTGGGTTGATCCGTGGGCACTAATAATCGAGTCTGCTTGTCCTCGGGGAACAACGAGGGGATGGATGAAATGACACCAAGGTAGGTTCCCCTTGATGGTATTTGGTCGTCAATCCATTCGGAATGCCGGCAAAGGATCTTTTTCCCGAGTTTCTTTTTGACTTTAGTAAGTCCATCCCCTTCTCGGGGATAAAAAGCGGTCGAGAATAAGAAATTCTTCATGGCTGATGGTTCCGTTTTTCTCGGGCATGGTTGGCATGGCCTGGCGGATCTTTTTTTTCTTCTGAACATGCCGGGGAACCACTCCTCTCTTCCGGAAACGATGTTGGAAAGAGGGGCTCAAGATGATTGGCCCTAGCTCGAATCGAATCTCTTGTTTTTTTGCTATTCATCTTAATCTTATATATAAGAAAACCAAATATTTAAGTTGTTGGCAGGTCTGCATCCGAGAAGGTGACAATCGGCGAGGAAAAATGCCGCTGAAACAATGACTGCTAGAGTTTCAGGTGCCAGATCATCGGCCACCATGGCACTCTTAAGAACCTCGAAGAGAGCGGGTTTTTTATTTCATGATCAGCTCGAGGAGCAGTGATTTTTCTAAAGATGCTCGAGCATCTTGTATTCTTTGCCAGGCTCAAAACCCATTGGGAGGGATCCTCCTTTGGTGGCTCCTCATCCGAGGAGTAATGCACCTGTAAAGGGAGAGCATTCAGAAAAAGCATCCAATCAGCAGCTGGACTGGGGAATAGATACAAGAATAATTATGGAGTTCCCATCTTTCCCGATTGGCTCTGCTTTTCTCGAATGCAGGTATGAAACCTGTAAACTCGCCTTAACTTAAACTTTATTGGTCTTAGTCAAGCTCGGGCTGAGTCTAATATCTCTGCTTCTTTCATCCCTCCCAGAGGAAATGCCCCCCCTGCCAGCTTTATCGGTGAGTCAGCCATTCGGGAATAGATCCCTCCCTCTGGACAAAGGGGCACTGAAAAGTTCTTTTTTTAAGGAGGACTTCAGACATTATTAATATATAAGAGAGAGACCTGCTACGGAACTACCGAGCAGGGGCAAAAATACGATAAGTAGATAGATCGAGTATTGATGAAACAAAAAATCAGACCATGACAGAGCGGCCGATTGGGAGTCCTTTTTTTGTTTTCCGGGTAGAAATGAATTTAAATTTTTTTCTTATCTTCGAATCTTTTATTTTTTTCTTGTCTACTTCTTGCTTTTTTCTCCGTGGAAAGGAAAGGAATTGAGAGATCTCTGAACGATATCAAACTCTTGCTTCGTTGGCCATGTCATAAGTCTTTCTTTCTGATATGAGAATTGGATTGATGTCACCAAATTTTTTGGTATTAGTCCTCTGAGACTGCCGGATCTCTTTCTTATGTAAGGGTGTGTTGACCCTCATGACTAATCCGGAGCAAGAATGGAACTGATCTCAAGAGCGGCATGTCTTTGAAGAAGAAGAAGAGATCGATCGCGTACCACTTACCGGATTAACAGTAAAGACTACCTCACTTACCAAAGCGAAGAGACTGGCTGACTTACTTGACTAAGCCTAAGCGGCTTACCGACTTGCTTGACTACACTAGCGGGTAGACAGACTAGACTACCTTACCGAAGAAAGAGACTACCAGAACTGCAAGAAGTGGTATCATATATAAGAAAAGCTGAAGGCTCAGTAGCACGGACTACTGAGTCGCTCAGCTTGTATCACAAAGCCCAATTCGAGTAGGAGATTTCGGATAAGAAACATATGCTTAACACATGCTTCCAGAACTCCGTTTTCGGGTCGGAGGCGATGAAAGTGGTTCAGGTAGCTCAGCAGGTTAGAGCAAAGGACTGAAAATCCTTGTGTCAGTGGTTCGAATCCACTTCTGAGCGGGCTTTTGGTCCAAAGGACACGTAGCCGAGAGCGAGCCGGATGAAGGAAGAAATTCAAGTGAAAGAGGCTGATCGGCAGATTTCCAAAAAGCGGTGGTTCTCGCGTCCCTGTGCCCAAAGCGGGGTGGGCGAGTTCGGTTCGAGTGTTTATAGATCGGGTGGATCTATATGTTCCGGGGGGGAGACGAGGTGTAGCGCAGTCTGGTCAGCGCATCTGTTTTGGGTACAGAGGGCCATAGGTTCGAATCCTGTCACCTTGATGTTCTGTTCAGTCAGCTAATACAAATGAAT
Organism: Dioscorea cayenensis subsp. rotundata; assembly: GCF_009730915.1. Classification (NCBI taxonomy): domain Eukaryota; kingdom Viridiplantae; phylum Streptophyta; class Magnoliopsida; order Dioscoreales; family Dioscoreaceae; genus Dioscorea; species Dioscorea cayenensis. The sequence goes on from NC_052486.1 coordinate 8,083,347, forward strand.
ATAAATCTCGACCGTTAACTTAACAAAGTACGTACACCTGACTGTCCTCAAAACTCATTTTTCGTTGCTTTGCTAATCAATCAATCATTCATTGACTGGTAGTCAAATAGGCAAGGTTTTCTTCCCAGGACTCAACCAAACCAACCGTCAAAGTAAGTTCAGCTAACGAAACTAGAACAAGAAATTTCAGACTTTGATGAAGGGGCTTTGCTTAAGGCCATAGGCCTGTGCGTGAGGAAATGCTTTGGACTTTCTCAGGCGGGATAAGATGACGGAAAGACTCAGAATAGTTGCCGATGACCGATTCCGTCATTGATGCGAAGCCTGGCCTTGGAAAGTCCGCGAATACAAAAAAATGCACGAAAAGAGATGGAACCTATCTCCTCTTCTAGCGAACATATACCTAAACAAATGGATTACGAACCGAATTGGGACCAATCGCCGATATGCACGGTACGCGGATGACCTAACCTTTGGATGCCACTCGAATCGAAGCTGCAAGTTTGCGGAAAGAGCCCGACAGGCGGCCTGCCTTTTGTCTCAGTAGGGGTTGGATTTCATTTAGGTTCAGACCACGAAAGAGAAGACGGAGATCTGGGCTTGGGAGTGGACTGGCGGGCTCCGCGCTCGAAAAAGAAAGGGTAAGTTAACCTTCCTGAATAAGAGGTGCATAGATAGAAAGTAGGCCCGATGCACCGCTAGGCGAAAGAGAACAGCGGAGCTGTAGTGGTCGGCCTTCGTTAAGCGGTAGCTTCCGCGCTGCCTTCCTTTATGACCGACTGGGGCTGTTCACCTTTCCTTCGAAGCTGTTAAACCCACCTTACAATCTTTCTTTCTCGAATTCTTGATCTTTGGTGCCTGTGGAGCAAAGGAAGAAGCAGGGGACGAACTCCTCTATCTACCCTAGAAATTGGTTGGATCTATTGAATGAGATCCTGGAGACAGGGCTGGGAGGTATGAGTCGATCGGATGCAGGGAAGCCCAGGCAATCCCTTCCTATCAATCATTCGTCAGGAAGCGGTGGAGAAAGAATTGGATTTCCAAATCTCATTGTTGAAGGTCGTTCGAGCGACTTCAGCGCCTACGCGCGACATTGGCTCGAGGCATTTCCTCTACCCCCCTGAAAAAGCAAGGTCACCTTGCGTCCTTGAACCGAAAAAACCATCTTTCGGCTAACCTAGCCTCCTCCGTCCCTCGGGACCAACAAGGGGTAGTACAGGAATATTCACCTGTTGTCCATCGACTACGCCTTTCGGCCTGATCTTAGGCCCTGACTCACCCCCCGTGGACGAACCTTGCGGAGGAACCCTTACCTTAGGTTTTCGGGGCATTGGATTCTCACCAATGTTTGCCTTACTCAAGCCGACATTCTCGCTTCCGCTTCGTCCACACCTGCTTGCGCGGGTGCTTCCCTCTAAGGCGGAACGCTCCCCTACCGATGCATTTTTGACATCCCACAGCTTCGGCAGATCGCTTAGCCCCTGTTCATCTTCGGCGCAAGAGCGCTCTGATCAGTGAGCTATTATGCACTCTTTCAAGGGGGCTTAGGCTTGGCGACCTAGGCTCTGTCCACCAAACCAATATCTCTTATCTCTGTTGGGGGCCGCTATCCTTGTTGTGCACTTGGTAAAGCTAGTCTGAGTTGAAAGCTAGGCTCTAACCCCTTGCTTGCCACGTAAGTCAAGACAGCTCGAGGCCAGAAAGAGCAAGCTCTCAAGTGGCAACCTAATCGGCTTTTTTTCTTTTTTTAATGGAGTGAAGGACCAGTCATAGATCGTCCAATACAGAAAGCCATAGATTTCGGAGAAAGTTTCCGCGTCTTCGTGGTCAACACAGGTGAGACCTCGAAACATGACAGGCTACTCCATCGTGACTGCTCCTCATTCTCGAAATGAGATTGCTCTTGAGATTCGACAAAAGGAATGGTCACTCTTTCTGTTCCTGGGATCAAAGACGATGATAACAGACTCGGTCGCCACACGGATCTTCAGTCACCCTGCTAAAACGAAAAGCTTTTCTTTGGGTTGCGTTCTTCTTTCCTCCCTTCTGTGTATGGTGGAGGACCAAAGGATCTCGCTGTTGTTTAAGGATAGCTTCGGGAAGAGAGGGAGAACGAGTCAGCAAGCAGCATTCATTGATTGGAGTTTTGTGCCCGATCCAATCTATCCGACTGAGCAATCAGAGTCGTCAGCATGAAGAAGAAGGATTTCGCTTAGAAAAACTGGATAAAAAAATAAGAGAAGCAAGCGCAATGGTTCAACTAAAGCGGCGAAAGGCTAGCGCGCACATCTTGAAGCTCCGCGCTCTAGAGCGTTTTTTTCAGCTGTCTGTCCCTCACTCGGTTCCGTACTCTGATCTGACTCACATCTCTTTGGAGCTCTACCATTTCTTGTCGTACTGTTGATTGCCTCCCTGCTTCTGGACTTGCTTTCTCTGTATCTGTTGCCATTGCTTGAGAAAAAGGGGGGTCTGTTCGTGGTCTCTGCTTCCCCTTTGTACGAGACGGCTGCTCTTATTCCAATCGAGATGACCAAGGCCCTGTCACGAGCTGGACTCGAACCAATGCTCGATGGGCTCCCCCAGACCAGGGTAGAGTCAAGCTAAATTTGGATGGCTCTGCCTCTCAATGGGACCTGCGGGGGCCGGAGGTCTTATTATTATAAGACACCATGATGGCTGGGTACTTGCTTGCTATTCGATCCCAATCACCCAGTCTACCAACAACCGAGCAGAGGTTTTGGCCCGGGATTCTAATCTGTTTTTTCATACAATTGAGGCAGGTGCGGGGACTCTAAGATTACAATCCAGATGCTCCTCCAGAAGGCGACTCCCCCATGGACCCTCAGGACCATTGTCCATGATTGCCAGTTTCTGCTACAGAAAAAGTCTCACAGCTGGTCAGCGAACCACCAGTTTAGGGAAGAACTAAGGCATTGAAAGACCTTTCCCCTAGTGCTTCCCTTGAAAGAAGCACGAGTCGAGCGGGTTTTATCTTGTGAGGCTTTCGGGACTACCTACTTCAGTTTAGGGCTTTTGTATAGTATAAAGTATAACAGCCCTCATTTGGCCTTTTTTTGTTTAAGGGCTGCTCGCCTTTTTTTCATAGTTGTAGGGCTATAGTCGGGGAAGCAAGCCAAGCATCTATACTATAGACCTGGCTTTTTAAAACTATAATAGGTCCTCTCGCCGAAACAAAAACATGTTCTTTCCCCGCCCCGTGTGATCCGGAGAATGGGATCAAGATTGACCCAGACTCACGAAATGGCGCCGCCGGCAAGCAGGAAGACGTATCCTGATGTCGATTTCCTGGTGTCCGGGCACCCAGCGTAATCGGAGTCCGAATATCCGACGATCTCCAGTATATCGGATCGCCGTTATGTGATCATGTAGTCTCTGGTCCCCCTGAAGATATCTCATGACTGCTTTCCAATGCTCCATGCCTGGGTTACTTTTTGTATCTACCTAGTAAAACCCACAGCATAGGCAATGTCCGGCCGTGTACACGTCTCGGGCGTACATCAAGCTTCCAACAGCAGAAGCATATGGAATGCCCCTCAATCTGATCCTTCTCTATATCGCTCCTCGGGCACTGCGAAGCACTGAGCCTGTCTCCCTTCTGTACAGGTGCCACACTGGGTTTGCTGTGCTGTATACCATACCTCTCTAAGACTTTAGGGATTTAGGCCTTTTGATATAGTCCGAGGATACCTCTGGAGATGTCTCTGTGAATCTCAATGCCAATGACATATGAGGCTTAACCCATATCCTTCATCTCAAAGTTCCTTATGAGGAATGCCTTCGTATCGTGCAACAGCCCCAGATCACTGCTAGCAAGCAGTATGTCGTCAACATACATATAGGACTAGAAAGAGAAACTTGCTCCCACTGACCTTGAGGTATATACACTGATCAACACTGTTTTCCTTAAACCCAAAGGTCATTCTCACCTCATGGAATTTTAGGTACCACTGACGGGAAGCTTGTTTCAGTCCGTATATAGACTTCCTTATATCTTGGGGTACCTTCCGCTCCATACCGTATACTGGATAGTACGGCTGGGAAGCCTGATATATATATATTCTTATGGACTCAATTAGACTCAAATGACGGATTCTGTTTGATCCCTCCGGGTCGACTGCACTCCTCTTCACTTCCTCTCTTCGCAAGATTTAGGCTCGGAAAAAGGTTGGTTCAGGTGGGGACCTCTCCGTAGGGAGGGTTTTTTTCTCTTTAAGAAGGAGGCTCCTGGCGCAACAAACTGAAATCTTGGAGCACTCTCGACTCTACGGTGTTTATTTGCCAACTCCAAGGAAGTAGGCAAAAGATAGAAGAAAATTTTTTAGATGAAAGGTATGCTGGAGCTAGAAGAGAAACACATTGGAATGATTCATATTATTTGCCATGCTAATGTTCCAAGCAAAGGAATTTAAAATTAGATTTCGGGGTAGGGTAAAAAAGAGCCCTTTTTGCCCTATCTAATCTATTAGGAGGGAGTGATAACGAAGAACAAGGTCGGGCAAGCCTATTTACTTGATCAGGGGGGAGGTTTTTCAATCCCAAATCCTAAGTATGAAAATGCCGAAGAATCGGCTTAATCAGAATCCCTGGCTGTGGGGAAGGTTGAAGGATCTTCTTTTCCAAGGGAGGTAGTCTAAGTCTCGATCACGATCTAGATATTAATCTGGGGCATATTTCCACTAAACTATAGACTTCTGCTCCTAGTGCGCCAGAGACAAAGCTTCACGCAATAGCCCGAAACCGAGGACAGTGGGAAGGTGTGTGTTACCCTTTCGCGATTAAATTAAGAAAGCTTTGATTTTCTTTCAACCCACATTTGTCTTTACTAGCCAAGTATACAGGATAAAGCTCGTCATTTTGATGTGTCGGCGATGGTGAGTCCAGTTGTCGGGTTGCAGGAGACATCCAAGAAATGTCTTGATAAGACAAGTTCAATAAAAGTTAGAAGAATGAAAGCCCAACATGTCATTTCAAACAGCAAAACCCCCGGACAATTCTTTGTTATTGGCCAGCTAAATGGATGCTTCATTTGAGAAGACGGGAGGATCCCTAGAACTACTGGCCCTAGAAGAAGAAAGAAAAGGCAAATAAAAATATTCGTAAACACTCCCCCTCAAGCTTCCGCATAGATATCTATCATGCCCAGCTTGGATGCAATGTGGCGCATATGATATCTCCCAAGAGCTTTTAGTAAAGATGTCAGCCAACTGGTCTTCATACTTCAAATATTAAAAAAATTCTTTTCATGGCTCTCTTTTCACGAACAAAATGCCCCTAAGGCGACTTCAAAGTGCTTTCTTCGCTCATGGAAAACCAGATTAGAAGCAATGTGAGTTGCTGCTTGATTATCACTATCATAGAACATTCTCATAGGATGAGAGACCTCAACTCCAAGCTCACTTAGTAAGGTTTGAAGCTCACAAGCAGTGTGAGCCATTGCTCTATACTCTGCTTCTGCACTCGACCGTGCGACAACTGTTTGCTTCTTTACTCTTACACGTCACAAGATTTCCACCCTAAAAATGTGCAGTATCCAGTCGTAGACCTCCCTATCCGTCGGTGAGCCGGCCTCAATCCGATCCGCATCTTCATAGGCAGAAACAAGAAGATGTCTATTAGAAGTATATCAAATACCTTTTCCAGGAGACAACTTAAGATACCGCAGAATTCTTTGCACAGCTTCGAGATGAGGGATAGGTGGAGAGTGCATAAATTGACTAAGGAGACCAACCGCATATGCAAGATCCGGTCTGGTGATAGTAAAGTAGATAAGTCTACCCACGAATCTTCTATACATACCGGGATCATTTAGGAGCTCCCCCTGATCGGAACAAAGACGATGATTTTTCTTCCTTCGGGGTATCAGCAGGCTTGGCTCCCCCAAAAACCAGTCTCCTTCAAAAGATCAACAGCATACTTCCTCTGGGAAAGATAGATCCCCTTTTTTAGTAAGAAACTTCTATTCTTAGGAAGTACTTCAGAGTTCCCAGATCCTTGATCTCAAACGCCTTACAACAATGTATGTGCCTTCAACTTTTTTATTGCCCTCGACATCATCCCCCCGTAAGGACAATGTCATCAACATAACCACTAGAACCTCCGTCCCTCCTTTCTCTTCCTGACAAATACAGAATAATCTGCATGACTTCTCTGAAAACCAAACTCTTGTACAGCACTGCCAAACTTTTTCGAACCTTCTTAGTCAATGGACTGCTTCAATCCATATATTGCCTTCTTCAATCGACATACTTTTCCCTTTCTCCCCTGTGGTATGAATCCAGGTGGCGGTAACATATATACTTCTTCCGTACCTACCCCCATGAAAGAGACAAACAAAGGGCAGTACCCACCGCATTGCTCCCTGAAAATAGCAGATCGAGATGGAAGGGATGCTGTCAGCTTCTAGTTCCATGTGACAATCAAAGAAGCGGATTAGCAGCTCAAGGTGGCAAGATCGAGATTGACAGCGGATGAGAGTGACTGCGAGAAGGGGTCAAGTGCGGTTCCGATCAAAGCTTATTTCACTCCCAGAGGTCTTAAACGAAGGAAGGCAGACAACGGAAGAAGGTCAGTGCGAGGTAGCAGGTTGAAGTGCAAGCGATAGGGCAAGAGGGGGGTTTGCTGGGGATGGACATGTGACTGATACAGACTCCATTCCACACCTAGCAAATGAAGGAAGGGCAGCAGCTAGAGGTGACAGCGCAGTGAGGTTTAGTTAGCAGTTTAGAATGACTGTGCAGTGGGGATGATCAAGCAATGGCTCTTTCAGTCGTATGCTTTGGTTGTACCCTTTCGTTGTATAAAAACTTTGTAGTAATCCAAAAACTATCCTAGTATTCTAACGCTCGATCCTTCCTTCTCGTGGGTTCTTCCCCCTACACAGAGTCTACTCCGCTAACGACCTCACCCTCGCTCCCTAACCAACGCATCTTCACAAAGCCATGTGTCCCACTTAGGGGAGTCAGTTCTTCGATGAGCTAACTAGAAGCTTAGAGGAGAGCGCTAGCGTGCACACTTCCGTTGATGTGCTTCACCGATCGATGGAATCTTATTTGAATTTCTTAGTCGGACCAAACGGAGAAAGCAATGCTACTCATTCTGATCCCAGTTGGTTCTCTCTTTCAGGCAATCCCAAACACTGATCGAGGAATGGAAGGAAGCATTTGATGACCAATTACCATGACATGACACAAAACGAACATACATTGAGCTAGCATGTTGACCTTTGCCTGTTTTACTCGCCAGCAGGGATAGGTTCCTTCTGATCTTGCTTTGTAGGTTGATCACTGGACTTCTCGAATCTCACTAGTCATTTATGAGCTATTTACATTAGAAGAATGCTCATTATTATCTATTTTGACTTTTGATCCCTAGCTAGTTGGACAAAGAAAGAGAGGAAAAGAACCAATGACATTCATCCCAAGCCGATTGCTTCTCTCGAGATGGTAGTGAGGAAGGATAATGTTTTGTCTATCGATGTAGTTCCAAGTCTTCGATGTTCCTCGGAGACTGACAAGAGTAAGAATTGGTACTAACAGAGTAGTAGAATGGGATTGATGATGAGCGGGCAAAAGCCCCCCAGATCTCCTGGTTTGTGAGCCAGGTTCAACCCTTCTTTTTTCTTGGCACGAGATGCCGTTACACCATACACGGTAGGCGAAAGACCAAGCACAAATCTCTTTGATTAAACATTTTGGTATTTCGACATGCGATTCACTGCCGAAAGCTCCTTCTTGTACGCTAGCACTTGAGGGAGGTGGTTCGGCTACCTTTTTCGTCGTGTTTGCGGATGGAACATCAAAGAGAAAATTAATTTCTCTCTTTCTTTTGACTATGCCATTGATGAAGATTCATAGCTTGGGAAAAGACCTGAAATCCTACCTTCCGGCATTGCGATAAAGTGTTGACAGAGCAGAGTGAAAGGCACCACATCGAGAGAGAGGGCAGGGGAAAGACCCGGACATTGAGAGGCGGACAACGAGGTTATATCGCTCTAAAACAGGTATGGATAACGAACCACAAGCTCTAGCTTTTAAGCCGAAGAAAGAAGCAATCATACCCCTGGAACAGAAAGATATTGCACTTCAAAAATCGTTACTAGAAGCACTGCAAGCGCACTTCCCTATCTAGGCAAACCAAACCCGAAAAAGCACCTCCCTCCCGGCTAGCCTTGCAAGAGCGGGTGTGCGGGAGAATAGAACTGAGCATCAAGGCTGCAAGACAGAAGGAAGGTTCCTGCGTGCAGGAAAGCTTTTTTTCACCGTCCATTGGGTATTTGTCTCTATCTCGCTCTCCCAACTCATACTTATGATTGATAGGCGGGCTCAATGCCAGATATTGACCTTTGGGGATCATTCTCTTAGAATTCCCGGTATTTAGTTGTTTTTCCTTGGTTCCTCCCTTCAATTCATGAAGCAGATCGCCGGGAAGGCTCTTTCTCAAGCATAAAGCGAGAGTTAGAGTTTTTCGACCTTTCACATCGATCGACAAAAACTCCTGATAGAAGCCCAGTTTCTTTAGTAGGAAATCAACGCGTTGAAAGATCTTTGATCTCACCTGGAAACAAGTCCAACAAAGCACTTTTCCCTACCAAATTCTATCTATCCCCTGCCTGCTTCTTCCATTCGCTGAGCTCTGAGCTCCTCTGGCAAATCATGATGTGCGCATGTTGGCTACTCTGCTTTAGTAGTGCGTTAACTAGTAGTCCACTATTGATTAAGGATTTGGTACTGACACCTGTCTGACTAACTATAACTATAAGCCTTTGGAAAATATATATTGGATAGGGTTGACTCCTTTTGTTTAAAACTTTATCAAAGACTCAGTGACTTGGGAAGTCCCGAGACCGGGGTCAAGCTACAACCTGTAGATCGTCAAAAAGGTAGTTTTCCTGCTTGCAGAAAGCCATCTGCTTCATGAATGTGAGGGATTAATTTTAAAAACCTTATGTAATGTACTATTTCAGCAGATCATAAGCGAGCCTGCTTGTTGCTAGCCTTGCAATCATTCAAAAACTTCAAGGCGAGTTCGAAAGCTTGACAATTGACTTTGGAGAGCCCCTCTTGTTGGACTTAGCTCTTCCATACATAAAAGCAGAGTAGACAATATGTCTAGTAGTCTACTAGGAGCAAAGAGGAGCTCGCCAAGCGGAGGAGCCGGGCTCAACTACTTAACTAGTCCGGAGCAATGTCCCTATGCTATCTTCCTGTCTCGAGGCAAGTCTGCTATCTTCGCCTCGTTGTCTGCCTTTACTTAGTCTTTCTTTCCTTGACAAGAGAACTGAAATCCTTCCCTTAGGCTTTCATCGGCAAGATCACAAAACAAACAACAATTAATCCACTGGGGGACTTTCACGAGAAGGCTGTTTTCTTAGCGTTTAATGGCATGTTTATGAGCCGGTTGTCAAACCAAACCAACTACTATACGAACAGTCCTCTCCATTGCTCTAGGCCAAGGCTGGCAAATCAAAGAACTTGATGTTAACAACACCTTTCACTTACGACATTCATTCAGAGGTGCGCGCGGCAGACGGGAATAAGAAGACTCTACGCTTAAAAAGTTCCTTCCACACCAAAACCCTTACTCGGGCCTCGACAGGGTGAGAGTAGTTGGGTCGAAATGAGCGTCTCCTTTGCGAGGAGGTTGCCTTGCTTTCGCGTGACCTGCAGACGGCAGAATTTGCGTATATAAGACGAGGTTGGTGTCAAACTTGAGGGTGCTTTTCGAGATGCGGAATCATCACTCACACTCTTACCGGATTTTTCTTCCCATATGGTGATTTACTGGAATCCTTTAAAACAAACTCTTTTCTTCAGTTTGGTCTTCAGCTTAATTCTTTTCTGCGTTGATTCAGCACTTGCCCGCTTCCCTGGAACAACTGTTAAATAAATTTCAGTCTTTGTCCGATCCTCTGACTTAAGAATATAAGTATGAGATTCTAGTTGCTTAATCTGATATGGATGATGAAACTTTTCTGTCTGGCTCGTTGCACCCAACCTTATTGATAAGTGTCTAAATGTAGATGTTTTCATGCATATATAGTATTCACTTTGCATGTATTTTGTGAGGTTTGATGCCCAGTTTTGCGCTTAATCGCTCTATTATTTGCTTTTATAGGGCATAAGGAAGCCATGGAGAACAAGAAGATATCATTTGGGCGAAAAAGAGAAGAAAAACAGAATTTTATACTACCCCCATACTACCCAAGATGGGGCCCTGTGATACATCGTAGAGGCACAGATTGATTTGGAGTGTCTCGCCCAGATTTCCATACTACCCAAGATGGGGTCGTATGCACACCCCGTATGGATCGTGAATCTAGGGTTTTTGGGTGCTATACGATCCCCATACGACCCCCATATGACCCAGTATGCCTCTGGGGGTATAAATACCAACTTTTAGGGCGTAAAAGGGGACTTTTTGGTCGGACCTTTTCTTGGCCGACTTTGGGAGAGCACTTGGGAGTTTTTGGGCGACCTTTGGGGAGGAGAAGTAGGGCAAGGAAGCTAGAAGATCATCCCAAGCCCAAGGTCCAAGATTCTCAAGGCAAGAAGGCAACATCATTCAAGGGAGATCTACCACGATTTGAAGAATGGAGACCCAACGGCTAGAGGAAGCGTCATTTGGCACTTCTTTGGCGGGGAAAGCGTCATTCGGCACATTCTTCACCTCCTCCTTCACCATTTCATCTAGGAAGTGTCATTTATGCTTTTTGTTTCATGTTTTTGTTTGTTTGTATTGCTTGTTGTGGGATGATGATACACTAGACCCCCAAGGCCACCGGGTGTTGGTGAACCTTGGGGGGGTTTTATCATGTATGTTGGATGATAACTTCTTAATTCTATGCTTGGGTAATTTTTGAGATCTAATCCATTGTTTTCATGCTAAGTGCTACACTAAGGAGAAATCCGTGGCTCTTTTATGAGTGATGCATGTAGATGTGACTTGCTCGCATGTATTAGATCATGAATGGATTAGAAGGGGATACTTGTATCATCACGCCAAGAAATTGGGTGTTTGGTAGCCCTCCATGTAGGTTTAATCCAAAGAAGAGTAGGTTTATTCCTAAGTGAGATTTCCTCGAACTTAATGCAATCGTAGGGAATGTAGATTTGGAAGAAATTCCTATCTATGTTCTGTATGGGATTAGGGATTTCAATCGCGAGAAATTGGGGTTGTTCTAATCTTGGAATCTCATGGTCCATTTTTACACTTGCATCTTTTAGATCATCATCCATGTTGCATGATAACCCCTCAAGGGGATCCTCATCCATAGGCCTTTTGCACCTCATTGATTTTTCTTGCTTTGCTTATTGCTTCTTCTCTCTAATTTGGTCATAATCTTGTTTTAGTTTTTAATTACTTTTAGTAGAGTAAAACCCATCACTTGAGTTCTTAGGCTAGATAATAGCTCGAGAAGGAGTAATAGGAGATCCTTAGCCCCGTGGAATACGATCCTCGTTTCTTCACATGAGGTATTACTTGGCGATCCCGTACACTTGCTGGGAAGCAATCAAGTTTTTGGCGCCGTTGTCGGGGACCTTAAGGAATTCTAGGAAACTTTTAGAATATTACTCTAGCCATTGCATTCTTTACTCATTCTCTTTTTTTTATTGTTATTTTTCTTTTCCATTGATCTTAGCATTCTATCATCGTTCTTGGTTTTGCGAGGTACGGTGCATGACACGTCCGTCTCGTTCGTACATCATGGCTAATCTGAACATCAAGTTGGAAGGCTGCGTACACAGAATTGATGGTTGGATTAATTTGCAGACCCAGCAACATGTTCCGCTTCCCCGAGACAACCATTTATATACTCCGATGCTATCTAGGGATTCTAGCATATCTTTTGATGGTTGCAGTTGGCACACAGTGTTCGAGACCTTTATGAAAAGTTTAACACCATCAGTGAGAGAAGGAAGCATATCACAAATTGAACAATTTGTTTGGACTACCGAGGACCGACAGTTTGCCACCATGAATCCCACCTTGGAGAACCGTGCTGAAATGGGCCAAGTGTCAGCAAGGGTACAGGACTGCAATTTGGGGCAACAGTTTGGGCAGCATGAAGGTCTAGAAAATAATACCGAATGTTATGAGCTTAGTGTTCATGGTACAGACATCAGTTCTGATGAGAGTACTGGGTCTGTAGAAGAGGTAAGATCCGAATAGGGTGATGGGCTTTGGAACAGAGGGTTGATGCCGTCAACTGAGGAACCACCAGATTTGGAGCTGAAAACACTACCTGAACACTTGGAGTACGCCTTCTTGGGTGAAGGTACACAACTTCTAGTCATCATCTCTTCAAACCTAAAAGTTGAGCAGAAGAATGGTTTGGTGGATGTACTAAAGAAGCACAAGAGAGCAATTGCTTGGAAGATTGCTGACATAAGAGGGATAAATCCATCTGTTTGCACTCATAAAATTGTAATGACGGACGATCACAAACCCAAAGCCTTGCCACAACATAGACTTAATCCAAATATGAAAGAGGTGGTCCGGGCAGAAATCATCAAGCTTCTCGATGCGGGCATTATCTACCCGATATCAGACAGTGAGTGGGTTAACCCTGTACAAGTGGTCCCAAAGAAAGGGGGAATGACCGTAATTACCAATGAGAAAAATGAGTTAATCCCAACTCGTACAACAACCGGGTGGAGAGTATGCATTGACTATAGAAAATTGAATGATGCCACCCGAAAAGATCATTTTCCCCTACCATTCATTGACCAAATGCTGGAGCGGTTAGCTGGGCATGCCTACTATTGTTTTTTGGATGGGTTTTCTGGTTACTTCCAAATTCCCATCGCCCCCGAAGATCAGGAGAAGACTACGTTCACTTGTCCGTATGGCACATTTGCTTATCGCCGCATGCCTTTCGGGCTATGTAACGCCCCGACCACCTTTCAGAGATGCATGACAGCCATTTTTGAAGACTTGGTAGAAGATTTTTTGGAGGTGTTTATGGATGATTTTTCTGTCTTTGGTGATTCATTCGATGTGTGCCTCAAGAACCTTGAGCGGGTCCTCATTCGATGTGAAGAGACCAATCTTGTGCTAAGTTGGGAGAAATGCCATTTCATGGTCCAAGAGGGGATAGTCTTGGGGCACAAAATTTCGAAAGATGGAATTGAGGTTGACAAGGCAAAGATTTCCACCATCAAAAAATTACCACCTCCAAATTCTGTGAAGGCCATAAGAAGTTTTTTGGGACATGCCGGGTTCTATAGAAGATTCATCAAGGATTTTTCTAAAATTACTAGACCCCTAACAAGGTTATTGGAAAAGGATGTCCCATTCGAGTTCGATAATGACTGTATGACATCCTTCATGGCACTCAAAGAGAAACTAATTCAAGCGCCGATTATGGTAGCTCCAGATTAGGACTCCCCATTCGAATTGATGTGTGATGCAAGTGACTTTGCAGTTGGGGCAGTGCTTGGTCAGCGAAGGGACAAACATTTCCACCCCATTTACTATGCAAGTAAGACTCTAACGGTAGCCCAAGCGAATTTCACTACGACTGAAAAGGAGCTACTTGCCGTGGTATTTGCCTTTGATAAGTTCCGGTCATATTTGGTTCTTTCTAAAGTGGTGGTGTACACCGATCATTCAGCTTTGAGGTACTTGCTTAGCAAATCAGATGCCAAACCACGTTTGATAAGGTGGGTCTTGCTGCTTCAAGAATTTGACCTGGAGATTAAGGATAAGCGGGGTTAAGAGAATCTTGCAGCTGATCATTTATCCCGTTTGGAGGGTTCTAGCACAGAAACTATGAAAGACAAGGACATTAATGACGCATTCCCTGAAGAATACCTGTATAATATCCAGGTAGTAGAAGAGAAAGAACCATCCTGGTTTGCTGATTTTGCTAATTACTTGGTTGGTGGGGTCATCCCGAAATGGTTTACATATCAACAAAGAAAGAAATTCTTTTCTGATCTCAAGCACTACATCTGGGAAGATCCATACCTATTCAGGGTTTGTTCAGATCAGGTGGCTCGAAGATGTGTTTCTAGGGCAGAGGGTCTAAGCATCTTCAGGCATTGCCACTCAGGACCCACTGGTGGCCATTATGATGCGAATAGAATAACAAAGAAAATTCTTGATGCAGGTTTCTATTGGCCATCGGTGTTCCAGGACACTCAAAAATTCATTCAAGCTTGTGATAGATGTCAGCGGGTCGGTAACATATCTCGCCGGGACGAGATGCCCCAAAATTGGAACCAAGCCTGTGAAGTTTTTGATGTGTGGGGGATTGATTTTATGGGACCTTTTCCGAGCTCCCATGGATGCAAGTTCATACTCGTGGCAGTCGATTATGTGTCTAAATGGGTGGAGGCTCAAGCATTGCAAACAAATGATGCGAGGGTGGTGGTGAAGTTTTTGAAGAAATTATTCTCTAGGTTCGGCGCACCACAGGCTATCATTAGTGACAGATGCACTCACTTTTGTAATGCCCAATTCGCAAAGATATTGAAGCGCTATGGGGTCTCCCATTAAATGGCAATAGCTTACCACCCACAAACTAGCGGGCAAGTCGAAGTGTCCAACAGGGACTTAAAGCGAATCTTGGAGAAGACTGTATCTCAGAACCGAAGAGATTGGGCAGAACATCTCGATGACGCTCTCTGGGCATACAGAACAGCCTACAAGACTCCTATTGGAATCACTCCATATAGACTAGTCTATGGAAAAGCTTGCCATTTAACAGTTGAGCTCGAGCTTAAAGCATATTGGGCTATTAAGTTTCTGAATCTTGATCCTTCTCTTGAAGGGTGCAAGAGAAAGCTCCAACTGAATGAACTTGATGAGTGACGCTCCACGGCCTATGAGAGTTCAAAGCTCTATAAAGGAAAAGTCAAAGAGTACCATGACAGGCGCATCAAGCATCCTAAGCAGTTTCATGAAGGCGATCAAGTCCTACTGTTCAACTCCAGGCTGAAATTATTTCCGGGGAAACTAAGATCGCATTGGTCAGGTCCATACACGGTTACTCAAGTCTTCCCACATGGAGCGGTTGAGGTAACCCACCCGGAAAACGGCACTTTTAAGGTCAATGGGCAACGATTAAAATTTTACTTTAATAACAACACTTCAAGGGAAACCGGGGGTGGTTTCAAGCTCTTTGAGCCCCCAAGAGGTAAGGAATGAGGTACGTCGGGGCTCGTGACGTTAAACAAAGCGCTTCTTGGGAGGCAACCCAAGTGTTCGGTGGTCTTTGCTTGCATTTTTTCGTATTTTTAGTTCCTAGTTCATTTCAAATTTTTCATATTTCTTAGTCTTGTTTTTACTTTTTGAATAAGTCCATGCTCACACACTTGGCGTAGTGCTCTCATCGTTTAAATTGTGGTATGTTTGTTCAACTTCTTGAGAAACTCATATTTAGGTGTTAATTCATGCACTAGATCGTCGTTTTATTCAATTCACTAATTTTTGGAGGAGTCTTTGAGCTTGCTTTATCATTTTTTTCATCATTTGTGGCAGGTTTTTGAAGTTTTTATTGGTTTTAATGGGTATACGACCTTACTGGGCCGTATGGTGGCCGTCTGAGACGACACGAGGGCTCGTGCCGTCGCAGACGGCCCCCATATGGCCCCCTATACAGGGCTCGTCTATTACGGGATGCCCTCGGCCGAGAGGGCCATTTGGCTCCATACAGCCTCCATATCTGGGCCGTATGGGGGCGATGATGGAGTCGGGCCCCCCATATAATCTCTCTCTCTCTTTCTTCCATTCTCTTCTTTTTCTCTCTTTCTCCACCGATTTTTCTCTTCTTTCTCACTCATTTCTAGGCCAAATCTCCTCATTTTTTTCCTCCTAAATCTTCTCCTCATCCATTTGAGACATCGATCTAGTAGTTTTTCCTCGAGTTTAAAGCTTGTTTTTCTCAAGATTTCGTCGGTATGCTTTTTTTCTATGCCCTAGTTTTTATCTCATTCATTTCTTGGGCATTCTTGGAGCTTTTTGTGTGGAATTTCTTTAGCATTTTTGCTTGGTTTTGGATGGTGTGATTGTTATGGATGAAGTCTCCCTTGAATTTATGTACAAAATTTTTCGATTTTCATGTTTTTGGGGAGGTTCTGTCTAAATGAACAGTACCCATACGGCCGTATGGACACTATCCTTCATATTTTTCATTGTTTCTTCATCTCTTACACTATATTTTTTTAATCATATTGGATTCCTCTATGCTTGATTGGGTTTTTTTCATGGTTTGTAGGAATTTTGGGGATGAAGAAATTGGCAAGCAAACCATGGAGTGATATTTACACCACAGGGGGTGACTACATGGAACAAGATGTCATTTTGTGATGAGAGAATTAATTCTAAGGACAAGAATGAGCATGGACACCTATCATTTACTTAATTTACTTTTGTTTTTGTATTTTTTTGTGTTTTTGATGAGTTGGCATGGTTCTTACCCCTACCGACTTGTGTTTGTCAAACTCTTTTTTTTATTTTTCATCTTTGTGTTTTTTTATTGACTACTCTCTAGTTTTTCCCCTTTATGCTTGTATTTTTCAAATCTTTGTGGAATGATGATGCCCCCTTTTTGCCCTCGCAGGGCATTAAGGGAATTTGGTGAGCTTTCCTGGTTTTAATGAAGGTCGGACAAGACATGTATTGCTCACCACACATTTTTCTCACGTCCTACCTCATGACGAGCACAAGTTGAACCGGGGAGTTCGTTTTCACCCTCCTTTATTATTTTCACCGGGGAGTTCGTTTTCACCCTCCTTTATTAGTGTACATTGAGGGCAATGTACAACACTAAGTGTGGGGATGGGTGCATTTCATGCATTAGGATCATTTGCTACATGCTAGTGTTACCTATGATGGCTTTGTTCATTCTTGTAAGATTCTTTTAGCTTGGATTAATGATTGATGTGAGTTACTTGTTTCTATGCTTTATTGAGTCCCTGCTTTTACCCCTAGTATTGTCATGTGCACTGAATTTTTTTGTCGATGCCCCTGGGAATAGCCAATGTGACTACTCTCTAACTCTCTCGTATGCGTAACACACTACTTTGAGTACTTGGCCTTAGAACACTAAGTTCTTTCCTTCAATGGACCCTTAATAACTTCTAAGTCTTGTTGAGCTAATCCTAGTTTTGTGTCATGTAGAGTACTCTGAAGATGTGATCTAGGGTGAATGTGAAAAAAAAAATGAGTCTATGTCAGTATTCCTCTCGCTATTGAAGCATGAATGCGTCTATGTGGACTCGTAATCGAGTAGTTAGGGTGGCTCTTGTGCCTAACCAGACATGTGCACCCTCCGTAAAGATTTCAAAAAATGATTTTCTTGCGGTCTACGTTAGTCGGACTCGAAAATAAAAAATAAAAAATAAAAATTGAAATGAATGATGAAGTGAAAATAAAACCTAGTGATCTTTTTGAGTACCTACCAAAGGTTTTTGAGTAGAAAGTGGATTTAGTTTCAAGCTATAGAATTAGAAGGATCTTACTTGGCCATTGAAGTAGCACTTAGTAGTTTAAGACTTAGTATTCTTTTGTAAGTGGAGTGATTAGCATCTAGAGTCTGTACTCGATTGAAGTCCGTAGGCTAGACCCGGATCAGGGCATATGAGATATAAGATTCACTTACACGACAGCATGTACAGAGGTAATGCATTTTTTTATTATGCTTTATTGACTATGACTCAACATCTATGTATCATTGTCCATTGCTTTTGGAGTCTTATATTTACTTGATGCCAAAGGTAATGCATTTAGCCACTCTCGTCTCTTTGTTTTTTTCATGAGTTGTTTGCTTTGGGGACAAGCAACGCTAAGTGTGGGGATATTTGATAAGTGTCTAAATGTAGATGTTTTCATGCATATATCGTATTCACTTTGCATGTATTTTGTGAGGTTTGATGCCCATTTTGCGCTTAATCGTCTATTATTTGCTTTATAGGGCATAAGGAAGCCATGGAGAACAAGAAGATATCATTTGGGCGAAAAGAGAAGAAAACAAGAATTTCATACTACCCCCATACTACCCAAGATGGGGGCTGAGATACACTCGTGGGAAAGCAGATTGATTTTGGAGTGTCTCGCCCAGATTTCCATACTACCCAAGATGGGGGCCATATGCACACCCTCGTATGGATCGCGAATCTAGGGTTTTTGGGTGCTATACGATCCCCATACTGACCTAGATGCCTCGGGGGTATAAATACTCAACTTTTAGGGCGTAAAAGGGGACTTTTTTGGCTCGGACCTTTTCTTGGCCGACTTTTGGGAGAGCACTTGGGAGTTTTTGGGCGACCTTGGGGAGGAGAAGTAGGGCAAGGAAGCTAGAAGATCATCCAAGCCCAAGGTCCAAGATTCTCAAGGCAAGAAGGCAACATCATTCAAGGGAGATCTACCACGATTTGAAGAATGGAGACCCACAGCCTAGAGGAAGCGCCATTTGGCACTCCTTTGGCGGGGAAAGCGTCATTCGGCACATTCTTCACCTCCTCTTTCACCATTTCATCTAGGGAGTGTTATTTATGCTTTTTGTTTCATGTTTTGTTTGTTTGTATTGCTTGTTGTGGGATGATGACACTAGACCCCCAAGGCCACCGGGTGTTGGTGAACCTTGGGGGTTTTTATCATGTATGTTGGATGATAACTTGTTAATTCTATGCTTGGATAATTTTGAGATCTAATCCATTGTTTTTCATGCTAAGTGCTACACTAAGGAGAAACTGTGGCTCTTTTATGAGTGATGCATGTAGATGTGACTTGCTCGCATGTATTAGATCATGAATGGATTAGAAGGGATACTTATATCATCACGCCGAGAAATTGGGTGTTTGGTAGCCCTCCATGTAGGTTTAATCCGAAGAAGAGTAGGTTTATTCCTAAGTGAGATTTCCTGCACTTAATGCAATCGTAGGGAATGTAGATTTGGAAGAAATTCCTATCTATGTTTGTATGGGATTAGTGTTCAATCGCTGAGAAATTGGGGTTGTTCTAATCTTGGAATCTCATGGTCCATTTTTACCCTTGCATCTTTAGATCATCATCCATGTTGCATGATAACCCCTCAAGGGTATCCTCATCCATAGGCCTTTGCACCTCATTGATTTTCTTGCTTGCTTATTGCTTGTTCTCTCTAATTTGGTCATAATCTTGTTTTAGTTTTTAATTACTTTTTAGTAGAGTAAAAACCCATCACTTGAGTTCTTAGGCTAGATAATAGCTCGAGAAGGAGTAATAGGAGATCCTTAGCCCCGTGGAATATGATCCTCGTGTCTTCACATGAGGTATTACTTGGCGATCCCATACACTTCTGCGGGAAGCAATCACTTATCCTTTAAATAAAGGAAATGGGTCCTACCTCAACAATTGGATTTGGAAACTAGACAATTTTTTTTTTTACTTGATTGAGAGGAAAAGAAAGAGGCGGGCTTCCTATCCTAATAGAATGGGTTGGGGAGAAGGGGAACTCTTCCAGGAAAGGAAGAGGGCAAGGAGTGGGTATTATAATCATAGGAAGCTGACACATGGTAAGTGTTGCCCCGGCAGAATCTTATGATGAGGAATTCCGTTTTCCCACCGAAGAAAAATGAATGCAAAGGTTAATCAGAGAACCATGAGAGACGGTAAGGTTCTCTCGGCACCTCAGCCCAAAGAGCCGAATAAGTCTAAAAATAAGGAAAAGGCTCCGGCTCAGGTAGCCACTTCTTCCCAAGGCCAGCCAGATGCTCAAGCGGTCAGCAGATCGGGCAAGGAAGATTATAATGTCCTTGCTAAGATGGCTATGCACAACTACAATTCCCTAAAAGCTGTGTATGAAGATCTGCAGATTAGAAAGGAAATGCTAACCACTGTTGGAGAACGAATACAATAGTCAAAAAGTTCAATCAAGGCGCGTCAAAGCTCTCGGTCAGAGCTTACCAAGATCTCCGGTTAGAGACACGGCTACATTAAGATTAAGGTTTCAGCAAATAGAAGGATAGCTAGCGTGAGCATCATCCTCAGACGGAATGAGAGTGAATCGATGGTGAAATCAATAAGAGCAAATAAGAACTGTACAAGACACAATTTGAGTACCAGAGTGGTAAGCACTCCTCTCTTCTTCGGAATCAACTCGGGCTGAGCAAGCAAGTCAAGCTTCGGAGAATTCGGCAAGCAGTCTCTGGTTGAATAATTGTTAAGG
>NC_052486.1:8104519-8135715 GCF_009730915.1 Dioscorea cayenensis subsp. rotundata
TACCCACTTCACTTAGACTAATGTTTTTCATATAAACAAATTAGCATATTCAATCTAAAGCTAAAAGGGATTCAAATGAAATCATCATATGATATTTACATCACATTCATCTTTTTCATCCAGTTTTTTAAAAAGCAGAGTAGGTTAGCATAGCTTAGTCTAGAATGTCTTCTTTGTACTTGTCATTTTTTTTTTTTCATTCAAGTGATTATAATATCTAGGGTACCCTACACTTGTTTGTGTTGCGTAGAAGAAGAAGAAGACAACCCTAAAAAAACGTCTTTAGAAAGCGAACTCTACGCCTTCTGCCACAGCCGGCCGTGTGTAAGAAGGGGAAAAGCTCGCAGGTCCATTATTATGCCAGACTGCCCCCAAGACTCCAACGGGGAAGGATGATGAAGAACGCTAAATTGAAGAACAAATGAGAAGAGCGCTAAGTAAAGGTGGTGAGAAAGCAAGGAAAATTCTATGAAGAATCTTGTTTGATGACGGGCCACCAACACCGGTAAAGGGACGATCAGAACTACCAAGAGGAAGAACCTAAGGTAGGTTTTCTTGAAGAGGATGAGAGAGGTTCAATCATAGGAGGAAGACAGGATTTTTACCAATTGGACTTTATTTATTTGGAAGCACTGTACCACTTTCGGAGGACTGACTGTCCTACATGATGGCACTTTCCCCGCATTTGGAGGCCTGTTGGAAGTGAATGGATGATTTGGAAATGAAATTCGCCACTCTACAGCACTTCTACACATGTCCAAAGTGGGGACTTTAAGATAGAGATATAGACTGGAGGCCTTCCACAGCACTTGATTGAGGATTCCGGGCGATTTTGAGCAGTTTTTCAGTGTTGGGGTGATAAACGGAGTCATTTTTTTAGTCTAAAAACCACTCCAGCAGGGACACTCATATTAGCTGTAACAAAAGAAAGAGTGACTTCCGCTGGAGGGTAAAGATACACATTGGCTTGAGCTTTCAATAGGCATGCTTCCTGTCGTAGGGTGACTCGATAAGATATGTACGAGATAGATTTTTCCACATCTTACAGAGTCCACAGATGCATAAGAAGGATACTCTATCAAGCAAGATAGTAGTGGGTGCTCTCATTTCCGTATGATTTTCTCTATCCTGTTCTGCTTCTTGTCCAGCTTCTAATGCTCTTATAGCTGAAGACTGAAATCCTGAGCTTGTAGCCGAGACAGGGGACCAAAAACTTGATGTCTGAAAAAAACTGGGCCTCTCCCTATTCTGTGCGGGCCTCTTTACCGCTTGAGCTTCTAACTGATCTTGTTGGTGCTTTATGTATGGCTAAAGGTTAGGGCTCTATGTGAAATTCCAACATGGTTTGAGAGAAGGGTTAGATTGTCTATACTACATATAAAGAATGAATCCAAATCACTCACTAGCATGAGAAGGCAAGGAAAATGAAGATAGACTGGCGATGACTAAGAATATTCTACTCATAAAAGCAACCCGAGATCAAGAGTCCGCCTAGAAAGCACTTTTGAGACCTAGAGGACTAGATAAAAACCGTAGATTGAAAGGGCCTGGACTCTCGTGAACTTAAATAAAGGTAGGGGATAGATAATAGAGCTAGGGGCAGGGATTGAGTGAGTGGACCGATCTGCGCCCCACTCTCCAATTCCTAAAGGGGCCTGATTAAGGAAGTAAAAGCGCTTACGCATCTTTTCATTTAGTCAGACGTATGCTATTTTTCACTCGTTGTAAGTCAAGTCCATCTCGTTTTTTTGATAGAAATGAGCAGGGAACAAGCTGAAGCTAATGATAATGAGAAAAGACGGATAGATAGTATTCTCATTCCAAAGACTCCATCAGTTAGGCTCTTTTTGCCGATAGATATAAGTTCTGGGATGGGGGATATTGATTGGAGATTCCATCCGCCTATCAGTCAATCATTCTCTTGCATGCAAATACTGAAGAACCTAGTGGATTTAGATAAGGAAGAAGGTCAAATAAAAGCAGAATTGATACCTGCTTGAGAACCCGCTACTAATGTAATGTGTCCTCTGCTTCTGATCACAACAGGCTAATCTGTAACAAAAAGCTTAAGAATTAGGAAAACCAGCAATCCCATAGTTACTAAATGTTATGTTGGTGCCACGGATTCCACCCCTACTAGCTACCATCTATATTATGACAACGCCTCTACTATCCCAACAGTACTTGCTGGATAATCATAGCTCGATGAGAATTTCCCAGCGGTGGATCGAGTATAAGGCCCGCATAGGCTGAGTCTAATTCACCATCCCCAGACTGGGATTGAGTTCTGACCATAAAATGAAACTATCATGCTTTGATGGATGGAAGGAGCATTCAAGACTCTCGAGGTTGGACGGAGGCCCCTCTTATCGGTCGGGAGTGAGTTGTGAATTATGGTTCTAAAGGCTTGTGATGTTCGATCTAAGATATTCGGAATAAAAGATCCGGATAGAAAAGAATTGTTGGCTTTCTCAATCGCTTTCTCGGCCGGAAGAGCAGCTCCTAATTCCCATCTCGGTAGCTTCATCTTCTTCGGGAGCTGTTCATCTCAGTCCGGATCATGACACTTCTCGGAAGGAGGGGTAACCACTCAAGGCTTGTTGGATTGGGCAGCAGAAAGATCGAAATTGGGCGGAGAGCCAGGGAGAAAGACTTTACTTCGTTCGGGAGCTGATAATGCTTCTGCTACCGCACCGGGAGGGACAAAAGAGGCTTACATGCCTTATTTAAAAAAATGGAAAAACACGTCTTTCTGGGTGGGGTATTGAATCCTTCCCTTTCCCTCATTTAGTGAGAAAAGCGCGTATACTCGAAGGAAGGCAGAATATTTCACCCCTCATCCGGAGTAGTTTAGTTAGTTGTCAATAGCTTGTGATTTGGAGTTGTCGACCCGTCATTTCTAGTCGAGTAAAGGAGCATCTCCCTCTTCATCGAAGTCGCTCAATACGTTGTATCGATGGAGTGACATCTAGGCTTATCCCTTCCCCCGATCCCTCTACCCGAGGGATCGAGTAAGCAACTCAGGGTGACGGGCGAACCACATCTGTGAAAATTCCATAGGCATTCTCCGATCGAAGTCGGATCAAATGCAAATATTCGATTTCAAGAGGAATCGGTTTTTGGGAACCTCGGGCTGTAAGGCGATGGTTCGAAGATTTCGATGCCTTCTATTCCGGTCAATGAACCAATATTTTGAGGGAGCAGCTAACCAATCTCATTTCTCAGATAAGTCCATCGGTTTAGAGATTAGTTCATGCTCTTTCATCCCCTAAGGAGTCGGAGATGGCCCTTCCGGTGCAGTTCAGGTTGGTTGTTAATACGTGTATAAGATACTGCTCTCTCTTTCCCTCTCCTTTTAGTTGAGTGTTCATTCTTCACCCTTCCATGCACTTCTTCTCTTCCTCCCTGGAGAGATAGGGGCACACCCCTGCATGCGACCATGTCATCAACTTTAGAATCATCATGAACTTCAACCCCGAAGCAGCCACATTCCATCCCCCTGTTCTAGGGATCAAGAATCTACATGGCGAACATCCTCCGATTACACATTCGTATTAGAGGAGGATCTTTACAATTTTGAAATACTCATACATAAGAGGAGCGGAAGCTACTCGACTGTTAGGGAGAAAGAAACTCATAGTTCTAGTACCTGGCCAAGCTCGAGTTGACCCTGAACCGGAAACCGGAACGGAGGCGGAGCCAAAGGTAGCATAGCTTGTTCCAGTTCCAATTGATCGATTTGGAGCTTCTAATTTTCCTATTGACGAATCGTTTTATCCAGTTAAGTTATTTATCTAAGGCTCAAGGGCAAGGGCAAGAAATGGCTCTACCTACTATACCAACGGAGCAAAGCACTTTCCATACGCTATCGATTGGTATAGCTCAGAATGGTTCTGGATCAATTCCACCAGAACTTCAAAACGATTACTGGCCGATGTTCCGGTATGGCGGGTGTACGAGTATACCATTCTAGGGAGCTCCGTCCATACCAATGGTGGAGTGAAAAGCTGTCGTGATTCATCTCCACCTGGCAACTATGGGAACTTACTTATGAATTGCACCTTTTTGAATAAACCGTCGGCTCATGGAGCTACTGGGAATGATACTGGCAGAGAAGGGTAAACTCCTGCCATAGTTATTATGCCCCCAAACTCGACAGTTTTTTTTATCATTCCCTTAGCTAACATCGAGTATGTTACGCCTTCCAATGGATAAATGTTAGTACCCGTGGATAGAGATGTTTTTCCCAATGATTGATAGATATAAGGGGAGATAGTTTGGCAAGCAAGATCTTCTACAGGAAATTAAGCTGTCTTCTACGGGAGTAACTTCGTCGGATAGGCCGGAGTGAGGGAGCCCAGTCATGTCTATATATATTCCGGATTGGTGTCGGGATCGGTGTCGAAATAGGATAGCGATAGCGATGGAGGTCAATAATATTACCAGAGATGCAACTGAGGATGATACGGGGGGTGCTTTCCCCGTCTCCTGCCACGAGCCGCCCTAGGGTGAGCTATCAAGGGATAGGAGTGCCCGTCCCTTCTCAACCGCACAACCCTTCCCTTCGCTCGAGGGATCAAGCATTGTTGTTCGAGAGTCAAAGCTAGGTTTGAAGAAGATGTTCTAGATCCATATTTGAGTGAGAGAGCGGGTTGACCTGTCTGTTGTTGATGCATCGGGATGGAATTTTAGTAGTAGTAGTGGTCTCGTAGTAGGCACATTAGTAGCGATGAGGTGCGGCTCGAGTATCATTCTTCATAGCATATCCGGCATACCTTCGCCTAGTATCCCTCCCATGTTCCGACGCCCCTCCCGGGTATTATGCAGAGACAAGAGCTCGGGCGGCGGAGATAGGGGCCTAAGCGCAAAAGGTTTTCGATCTCCCAATCAACGATGATCTCGGCAGTGCAGTTATAAGCAAAAAGCTCTTGTTCGAGTCGCTAGCTCCACCGCAAACCTAACAACAAAACATTTTTATGAAAGTAAAAGCACAATCTTGATTTTTCGTTAGACCACTTTGACTTTTCCCGACCATTACCCCATGATCTAATAGGTGGATATCTGATCCGGCTCGGTCCAATAAACTCAGGACATCTTCTAGTGGCTCATCCAAAGGTGTGAAATATCGGGTGGATATGTCTTTTTTTCGGCCCCTCGGACTTCGGTTGTGTAATTCCTTTTTGCTCAACAAACTTGATTGAACCGGATTACTTTCTTTCACTCCATCCACAACTACATTTTTCGTTTTTTTGTTAAAAGCCTTTAAGTCCATATTCACTTGGTTTATTTTGGACTCGATTTTCTCATTTCCGTTGTCGAAGAGCTTTTTATCACCTTTCCCGAGCCTCTAACCTTACAACAACTACACTACCCAACCAGCCCAGCTGATAAAAGGTCGAATTCTGCAGGGATGCAGGCACGAAATGCCGATCAAAGATGTTAAAGGAAGCCCTAATCAAAGCGGGCAAACAAGAAGATCTGACTGAGTTGATGATGGACCCGGATCTCGAAAGGCGAGAGGCTTTCATAAAGACGTATGAGAAAGGGAGGGTCGAGAGAGGCTTATTGCACGATCCACCCGCTAAGCTAATAAATGCTGCATAAGAGGTAGGAGGCCGGCTCCTGCCCCGGAAAAAGGTGCACACCCATGACGGAACATATGCTAAGGCCTTTGGTGGGTAAAGAGAAGTCAATGGAGAACTTCAAAATCCTTTGATTTGTTCGTACCATTCTGTCATCGATCACTGCTGGATCGGTTGGTGAGTCACCAAAAAAAGCATCGAGAAAGGTCCAGCATATCTTTTTTTATATGATCAGCGGTCTCATTGTAGCTATGCCCTGCATCGTGTTTCGTCTGTGTTTATTGAGCTTTCTTCACTTCAGCGCCATGCGCTTTGCTTCGCTTTATAGAAGAGAGAGACCGTTGGGTCTTATTGAAAGGGGAGTGAAAAAAAGCAAGCGCAAGCGATAGAAAGGATAGTCCCTCGCGCGTTCGCGCGAACTAAACTACTCGAAAATGGTGAGATTCTTAGTGAAAGAAGGACCAACGACGATCCTATCCTAAAGGATAAGGATAAGGAGTAAGAGGAGCTTTCATTGAAGTAGGCCTTCTTTGAAGATCGAGGGAAAAAAAGAAATAGGACAATTACGCCATTCGGAAGAAGTCTTCCCGCAGAGGAAACCCTGTTACGAGCTACCCCTGACGAAAAGCAAAGACCCATCTCCGGTCTCCTGGTCAGCCTTCTTTTTGGATCGATTGAACGAAGAAATTTATGCCCCTATCGATCTTCTTCAGTATAGGGGAAGAACATTGGCATAAACGATTGAGGAATTTGAAAGCCCCTTTGGATAACTTTTTTTTTATGAGCACCTTCCTTTCTTACGAAAATTCGGGCCCTTACTGCCTGCTCCGCTTTCTGTCTTTTCTGATCGAGACCTGGCAGAAAAAGAGGCTTTGAGAGATCGAAAGTGGAGCTCTGGCCTACTTGCCATCCTTCAGCTAGCTGGCTAGCCATATAGTTATGCTATTATCAAAGATAGGACTGCTTAGATGTGCGGACAGATAGTTATAAAAAAAAACTGGTCTGCTTTTTGAATGCTAGCCCTCGTCTTTCTTTTACGACCAGTGGCCCACTACTGGATGTCGACGAAAAGGAAAGAAAGAGGGGCAGGGAGGATTTTTATCTATCAGCCGGAGTTCCCTTCCTTAGACCAAAATTCGACCCCTCTTTCCAACTCATAAACCATCCCATCCCAGGGTGGGCTCACTCACTAGTCAAAGAAGGAAGAATCCCTGTCAAGATAGGAGCCTCTCAAAGAAAAAGAAGCCTATTGAATGGGGGCAATCCTTTAGCAAAAGAGGGAAGCACCCATGGGGAAGATCTCGTTTGCAGGGGGTGAAAAAATGTACGTGTACGAATTGAAAGAATCGAAGCTGACCAAAGCCCTGATTTTTCTTGCTTACCATTGGGGGCTTCATTAGGCAGGTCCCATAATATCCAAAAAAGAGGGATCTCGCTCGGTTCCCTGGTCGACAAAAAAAAGCTCGTACCGGCATTATGTATGAAGAGTCTATTAATGGACGCTGCGATTGATGGCTGGAAAGAGCACCCAAGATTATAATAGGCTAAAAGTCCGCCCTTGAGTGAGGGGTATCGAAAGGCGTCACTATCGACCTCAGTTGACTGATTGGATGGTCTTGATTGGGTTGCCCTTAACAATTATTCAACCAGAGACTGCTTGCCGAATTCTCCGAAAGCTTGACTTGCTTGCTCAGCCCGAGTTGATTCGAAGAAGAGGAGTGCTTACCACTCTGGTACTCAAATTGTGTCTTGTACAGTTCTTATTTGCTCTTATTGATTTCACCATCGATTCACTCTCATTCCGTCTGAGGATGATGCTCACGCTAGCTATCCTTCTATTTGCTGAAACCTTAATCTTAATGTAGCCGTGTCTCTAACCGGAGATCTTGGTAAGCTCTGACCGAGAGCTTTGACGCACTTGATTGAACTTTTTGACTATTGTATTCGTTCTCCAACAGTGGTTAGCATTTCCTTTCTAATCTGCAGATCTTCATACACAGCTTTTTAGGGAATTGTAGTTGTGCATAGCCATCTTAGCAAGGACATTATAATCTTCCTTGCCCGATCTGCTGACCGCTTGAGCATCTGGCTGGCCTTGGGAAGAAGTGGCTACCTGAGCCGGAGCCTTTTCCTTATTTTTAGACTTATTCGGCTCTTTGGGCTGAGGTGCCGAGAGAACCTTACCGTCTCTCATGGTTCTCTGATTAACCTTTGCATTCATTTTTCTTCGGTGGGAAAACGGAATTCCTCATCATAAGATTCTGCCGGGGCAACACTTACCATGTGTCAGCTTCCTATGATTATAATACCCACTCCTTGCCCTCTTCCTTTCCTGGAAGAGTTCCCCTTCTCCCCAACCCATTCTATTAGGATAGGAAGCCCGCCTCTTTCTTTTCCTCTCAATCAAGTAAAAAAAAAAATTGTCTAGTTTCCAAATCCAATTGTTGAGGTAGGACCCATTTCCTTTATTTAAAGGATAAGGTTGGGTGCAACGAGCCAGACAGAAAAGTTTCAACATCCGTATCAGATTAAGCAACTAGAATCGCATACTTATATTCTTAAGTCAGAGGATCGGACAGAGACTGAAATTTATTTAACAGTTGTTCCAGGGAAGCGGGCAAGCGCTGAATCAACGCAGAAAGAATTAAGCTGAAGACCAAACTGAAGAAAAGAGTTTGTTTTAAGGATTCCAGTAAATCACCATATGGGAAGAAAATCCGGTAAGAGTGTGAGTGATGATTCCGCATCTCGAAAAGCACCCTCCAAGTTTGACACCAACCTCGTCTTATATACGCAAATTCTGCCATCTGCAGGTCACGCGAAAGCAAGGCAACCTCCTCGCAAAGGAGATGCTCTGACAAGATCCCCTTGCGTATATCCCGCAAGTGTACGGGTTTGTCGAGTAATAATCCCGGGTGAGCGAGTATCGAAATCCACGGGGAGTAGGGAATAAAAAAATAATTAATTCAATTCTTAGCTATATAAAAGATCAATGATAATGAGTGTGACAATGATTCAATTCTCAACAGTAAAAGCAACAAGTAAGAGACAAAAGTGAAGAAGGGGGTAAGGTAATCGATAAAGATGGGGTACCCGGATAATGCTCCGCCTAGGATAATTGTTTCAAGTGCAAGAACCCTCTATTATGCTTCCTAATCAATGCAATGGTGAGTCGTGGAAATCCTTAATTACATAGTCCCAAATCTAAGGTCAACTATGCCTAACTCTATACATGTCCCGGAGGAGAAATCGAACAATCTCAACACCTCGTTCTCGCATAGAGTTGCAAAGAGCTCTAGGGATTCCAAGTGATAAATCTCTTCCTTATTATAGACCTAACCCTTTGGTCCAGGTGGAAGGTCCCTAACCACAATTGAGCCTTAGATACTAAGATCACCTCAACGCTTCACTCCGTTGCACGTGCAACTAAGCCCCAGCGGAATTTCATCACTTAGACCATTCACTCTATTATGACCGCAAAGAACTCGAGGAACGGAGGTAGAATCTATAACGCGGGAGGGGAAAGGGGACTCTCCTGTACCCCTCGACTCACCCTCTCAACCCTGTCTAACCTAGCTTCGTGTAACGCTCGTGGTGTGTCACTCACTCACAAGGTTACAAACAAGAACTCTCAACCCTAGTGTCACTCTAGGGGAAATGTCCATACAATCAAGCATTCAATGTTGGAACTCACAATAAACATCAATTTATTGAAAGCATAATAAAGAGGTTCAAAGAAACAAAATACATCCTAGGGTTCACAAAACCCGAGTACCCACTAGGGGTCTAGCTCTCCATAGAGCTAAGTACAATCAAAGAAATAGAATGTAAAAAGCAATGAATCCATAAAAGAAACCCCTCGATATTCATGTTGATGGTCTTGTGGAAAGTCCTCTACTCGTTGTCCAAGGATTCCCTCGTCCGGTATAGGATACGCCTTGACGGAAGCTCCCCTACCAACCTTCTTCCTAAGGAATGACGATGTCGGAGCCGTAGAACCTCTCCAAAACCTTGGCCAATACCCTCGAAACCCTAGCTGAAGCCCTCTCTCAAGTTGGGGAAAAGATGGAGAAAAGAATACTAAAATCGGGGCTGATTCGACTTTAAATAGGGCTGGAATCGGGCGACTACACGGGCGTGGATGCTTAACGCACCCGTGAGGAATTTCCACACGGGCGTGGATAATTTCCACACGCCCGTGTCGATCCTCTGAACTCCTAGTTTTCTCGGCCGGCTGTCAACATTGGTGCTACAGTACTTTCTACCGTGTTGCTTTAGTGCTCTACTATAATATTTGGGCTGAATAGCTTCCCGAATCCATACTTTCATTGGAGTAACGCAAATAGGCACACGTTCACGTCGTGGATCACTTGCATCTTCAATGATAGGCACGTTGGTGAAGCTCTTGTTCTATGTGCATAAGTCGGAATGCTCGAGTGTGACCGCCTTTGTGCCCCTCAAATAAATGTGCCAACTCGAATACGAGGAGGTTGGCACACACTCTAGCATCTCACATTGGCCTATGTCTTTGCGTTTGAACCTTAGCAAGATTTCCTCCAAAATCGGTGCATTATAATCCACATTGGCTTCTTTCCTTCATACTTGGCCTCACAACCCCTACCGCACAAAAGTAACATAAAAACACACATATTAGTGTAAAAACCTGAGAAAAGTAATGCTCAACATAAGGAATGAACGCTTCACATTCATATCGTACAAGCACTTATCATGCTCATTTCGACCCAACTACTCTCACCTCGAGGGCCCGGGTAGGGTTTCGTGTGGAAGGAACTTTTTAAGGGTAGAGTCTTCTATTCCCGTCACGCACCTCGAATGAATGTCGTAAGTGAAAGGTGTTGTTAACATCAAGTTCTTTGATTTGCCAGCCTTGGCCTAGAGCAATGGAGAGGACTGTTCGTATAGTAGTTGGTTTTGGTTTGACAACCGGCTCATAAACATGCCATTAAACGCTAAGAAAACAGCCTTCTCGTGAAAGTCCCCCAGTGGATTAATTGTTGTTTGTTTTGTGATCTTGCCGATGAAAGCCTAAGGGAAGGATTTTCAGTTCTCTTGTCAAGGAAAGAAAGACTAAGTAAAGGCAGACAACGAGGCGAAGATAGCAGACTTGCCTCGAGACAGGAAGATAGCATAGGGACATTGCTCCGGACTAGTTAAGTAGTTGAGCCCGGCTCCTCCGCTTGGCGAGCTCCTCTTTGCTCCTAGTAGACTACTAGACATATTGTCTACTCTGCTTTTATGTATGGAAGAGCTAAGTCCAACAAGAGGGGCTCTCCAAAGTCAATTGTCAAGCTTTCGAACTCGCCTTGAAGTTTTTGAATGATTGCAAGGCTAGCAACAAGCAGGCTCGCTTATGATCTGCTGAAATAGTACATTACATAAGGTTTTTAAAATTAATCCCTCACATTCATGAAGCAGATGGCTTTCTGCAAGCAGGAAAACTACCTTTTTGACGATCTACAGGTTGTAGCTTGACCCCGGTCTCGGGACTTCCCAAGTCACTGAGTCTTTGATAAAGTTTTAAACAAAAGGAGTCAACCCTATCCAATATATATTTTCCAAAGGCTTATAGTTATAGTTAGTCAGACAGGTGTCAGTACCAAATCCTTAATCAATAGTGGACTACTAGTTAACGCACTACTAAAGCAGAGTAGCCAACATGCGCACATCATGATTTGCCAGAGGAGCTCAGAGCTCAGCGAATGGAAGAAGCAGGCAGGGATAGATAGAATTTGGTAGGGAAAAGTGCTTTGTTGGACTTGTTTCCAGGTGAGATCAAAAGATCTTTCAACGCGTTGATTTCCTACTAAAGAAAACTGGGCTTCTATCAGGGAGTTTTTGTCGATCGATGTGAAAGGTCGAAAACTCTAACTCTCGCTTTATGCTTGAGAAAGAGCCTTCCCGGCGATCTGCTTCATGAATTGAAGGGAGGAACCAAGGAAAACAACTAAATACCGGGAATTCTAAGAGAATGATCCCCAAAGGTCAATATCTGGCATTGAGCCCGCCTATCAATCATAAGTATGAGTTGGGAGAGCGAGATAGAGACAAATACCCAATGGACGGTGAAAAAAAGCTTTCCTGCACGCAGGAACCTTCCTTCTGTCTTGCAGCCTTGATGCTCAGTTCTATTCTCCCGCACACCCGCTCTTGCAAGGCTAGCCGGGAGGGAGGTGCTTTTTCGGGTTTGGTTTGCCTAGATAGGAAGTGCGCTTGCAGTGCTTCTAGTAACGATTTTTGAAGTGCAATATCTTTCTGTTCCAGGGGTATGATTGCTTCTTTCTTCGGCTTAAAAGCTAGAGCTTGTGGTTCGTTATCCATACCTGTTTTAGAGCGATATAACCTCGTTGTCCGCCTCTCAATGTCCGGGTCTTTCCCTGCCCTCTCTCTCGATGTGGTGCCTTTCACTCTGCTCTGTCAACACTTTATCGCAATGCCGGAAGGTAGGATTTCAGGTCTTTTTCCCAAGCTATGAATCTTCATCAATGGCATAGTCAAAAGAAAGAGAAATTAATTTTTCTCTTTGATGTTCCATCCACAAACACGACGAAAAAGGTAGCCGAACCACCTCCCTCAAGTGCTAGCGTACAAGAAGGAGCTTTCGGCAGTGAATCGCATGTCGAAATACCAAAATGTTTAATCAAAGAGATTTGTGCTTGGTCTTTCGCCTACCGTGTATGGTGTAACGGCATCTCGTGCCAAGAAAAAAGAAGGGTTGAACCTGGCTCACAAACCAGGAGATCTGGGGGCTTTTGCCCGCTCATCATCAATCCCATTCTACTACTCTGTTAGTACCAATTCTTACTCTTGTCAGTCTCCGAGGAACATCGAAGACTTGGAACTACATCGATAGACAAAACATTATCCTTCCTCACTACCATCTCGAGAGAAGCAATCGGCTTGGGATGAATGTCATTGGTTCTTTTCCTCTCTTTCTTTGTCCAACTAGCTAGGGATCAAAAGTCAAAATAGATAATAATGAGCATTCTTCTAATGTAAATAGCTCATAAATGACTAGTGAGATTCGAGAAGTCCAGTGATCAACCTACAAAGCAAGATCAGAAGGAACCTATCCCTGCTGGCGAGTAAAACAGGCAAGGTCAACATGCTAGCTCAATGTATGTTCGTTTGTGTCATGTCATGGTAATTGGTCATCAAATGCTTCCTTCCATTCCTCGATCAGTGTTTGGGATTGCCTGAAAGAGAGAACCAACTGGGATCAGAATGAGTAGCATTGCTTTCTCCGTTTGGTCCGACTAAGAAATTCAAATAAGATTCCATCGATCGGTGAAGCACATCAACGGAAGTGTGCACGCTAGCGCTCTCCTCTAAGCTTCTAGTTAGCTCATCGAAGAACTGACTCCCCTAAGTGGGACACATGGCTTTGTGAAGATGCGTTGGTTAGGAGCGAGGGTGAGGTCGTTAGCGGAGTAGACTCTGTGTAGGGGGAAGAACCCACGAGAAGGAAGGATCGAGCGTTAGAATACTAGGATAGTTTTTGGATTACTACAAAGTTTTTATACAACGAAAGGGTACAACCAAAGCATACGACTGAAAAGAGCCATTGCTTGATCATCCCCACTGCACAGTCATTCTAAACTGCTAACTAAACCTCACTGCGCTGTCACCTCTAGCTGCTGCCCTTCCTTCATTTGCTAGGTGTGGAATGGAGTCTGTATCAGTCACATGTCCATCCCCAGCAAACCCCCCTCTTGCCCTATCGCTTGCACTTCAACCTGCTACCTCGCACTGACCTTCTTCCGTTGTCTGCCTTCCTTCGTTTAAGACCTCTGGGAGTGAAATAAGCTTTGATCGGAACCGCACTTGACCCCTTCTCGCAGTCACTCTCATCCGCTGTCAATCTCGATCTTGCCACCTTGAGCTGCTAATCCGCTTCTTTGATTGTCACATGGAACTAGAAGCTGACAGCATCCCTTCCATCTCGATCTGCTATTTTCAGGGAGCAATGCGGTGGGTACTGCCCTTTGTTTGTCTCTTTCATGGGGGTAGGTACGGAAGAAGTATATATGTTACCGCCACCTGGATTCATACCACAGGGGGAGAAAGGGAAAGTATGTCGATTGAAGAAGGCAATATATGGATTGAAGCAGTCCATTGACTAAGAAGGTTCGAAAAGTTTGGCAGTGCTGTACAAGAGTTTGGTTTTCAGAGAAGTCATGCAGATTATTCTGTATTTGTCAGGAAGAGAAAGGAGGGGACGGAGGTTCTAGTGGTTATGTTGATGACATTGTCCTTACGGGGGATGATGTCGAGGCAATAAAGAAGTTGAAGGCACATACATTGTTGTAAGGCGTTTGAGATCAAGGATCTGGGAACTCTGAAGTACTTCCTAAGAATAGAAGTTTCTTACTAAAAAAGGGGATCTATCTTTCCCAGAGGAAGTATGCTGTTGATCTTTTGAAGGAGACTGGTTTTTGGGGAGCCAAGCCTGCTGATACCCCGAAGGAAGAAAATCATCGTCTTTGTTCCGATCAGGGGGAGCTCCTAAATGATCCCGGTATGTATAGAAGATTCGTGGGTAGACTTATCTACTTTACTATCACCAGACCGGATCTTGCATATGCGGTTGGTCTCCTTAGTCAATTTATGCACTCTCCACCTATCCCTCATCTCGAAGCTGTGCAAAGAATTCTGCGGTATCTTAAGTTGTCTCCTGGAAAAGGTATTTGATATACTTCTAATAGACATCTTCTTGTTTCTGCCTATGAAGATGCGGATCGGATTGGGCCGGCTCACCGACGGATAGGAGGTCTACGACTGGATACTGCACATTTTTAGGTGGAAATCTTGTGACGTGTAAGAGTAAGAAGCAAACAGTTGTCGCACGGTCGAGTGCAGAAGCAGAGTATAGAGCAATGGCTCACACTGCTTGTGAGCTTCAAACCTTACTAAGTGAGCTTGGAGTTGAGGTCTCTCATCCTATGAGAATGTTCTATGATAGTGATAATCAAGCAGCAACTCACATTGCTTCTAATCTGGTTTTCCATGAGCGAAGAAAGCACTTTGAAGTCGCCTTAGGGCATTTTGTTCGTGAAAAGAGAGCCATGAAAGAATTTTTTAATATTTGAAGTATGAAGACCAGTTGGCTGACATCTTTACTAAAGCTCTTGGGAGATATCATATGCGCCACATTGCATCCAAGCTGGGCATGATAGATATCTATGCGGAAGCTTGAGGGGGAGTGTTTACGAATATTTTTATTTGCCTTTTCTTTCTTCTTCTAGGGCCAGTAGTTCTAGGGATCCTCCCGTCTTCTCAAATGAAGCATCCATTTAGCTGGCCAATAACAAAGAATTGTCCGGGGGTTTTGCTGTTTGAAATGACATGTTGGGCTTTCATTCTTCTAACTTTTATTGAACTTGTCTTATCAAGACATTTCTTGGATGTCTCCTGCAACCCGACAACTGGACTCACCATCGCCGACACATCAAAATGACGAGCTTTATCCTGTATACTTGGCTAGTAAAGACAAATGTGGGTTGAAAGAAAATCAAAAGCTTTCTTAATTTAATCGCGAAAGGGTAACACACACCTTCCCACTGTCCTCGGTTTCGGGCTATTGCGTGAAGCTTTGTCTCTGGCGCACTAGGAGCAGAAGTCTATAGTTTAGTGGAAATATGCCCCAGATTAATATCTAGATCGTGATCGAGACTTAGACTACCTCCCTTGGAAAAGAAGATCCTTCAACCTTCCCCACAGCCAGGGATTCTGAT
The DNA here is from genome assembly GCF_009730915.1 of Dioscorea cayenensis subsp. rotundata. Classification (NCBI taxonomy): domain Eukaryota; kingdom Viridiplantae; phylum Streptophyta; class Magnoliopsida; order Dioscoreales; family Dioscoreaceae; genus Dioscorea; species Dioscorea cayenensis. The sequence goes on from NC_052486.1 coordinate 8,119,854, forward strand.
TAAGCCGATTCTTCGGCATTTTTCATACTAGGATTTGGGATTGAAAAAAACCTCCCCTGATCAAGTAAATAGGCTTGCCCGACCTTGTTCTTCGTTATCACTCCCTCCTAATAGATTAGATAGGGCAAAAAGGGCTCTTTTTTACCCTACCCCGAAATCTAATTTTAAAATTCCTTTGCTTGGAACATTAGCATGGCAAATAATATGAATCATTCCAATGTGTTTCTCTTCTAGCTCCAGCATACCTTTCATCTAAAAAATTTTCTTCTATCTTTTTGCCTACTTCCTTGGGTTGGCAAATAAACACCGTAGAGTCGAGAGTGCTCCAAGATTTCAGTTTGTTGCGCCAGGAGCCTCCTTCTTAAAGAGAAAAAAAACCCTCCCTACGGAGAGGTCCCCACCTGAACCAACCTTTTTCCGAGCCTAAATCTTGCGAAGAGAGGAAGTGAAGAGGAGTGCAGTCGACCCGGAGGGATCAAACAGAATCCGTCATTTGAGTCTAATTGAGTCCATAAGAATATATATATATCAGGCTTCCCAGCCGTACTATCCAGTATACGGTATGGAGCGGAAGGTACCCCAAGATATAAGGAAGTCTATATACGGACTGAAACAAGCTTCCCGTCAGTGGTACCTAAAATTCCATGAGGTGAGAATGACCTTTGGGTTTAAGGAAAACAGTGTTGATCAGTGTATATACCTCAAGGTCAGTGGGAGCAAGTTTCTCTTTCTAGTCCTATATGTATGTTGACGACATACTGCTTGCTAGCAGTGATCTGGGGGCTGTTGCACGATACGAAGGCATTCCTCATAAGGAACTTTGAGATGAAGGATATGGGTTAAGCCTCATATGTCATTGGCATTGAGATTCACAGAGACATCTCCAGAGGTATCCTCGGACTATATCAAAAGGCCTAAATCCCTAAAGTCTTAGAGAGGTATGGTATACAGCACAGCAAACCCAGTGTGGCACCTGTACAGAAGGGAGACAGGCTCAGTGCTTCGCAGTGCCCGAGGAGCGATATAGAGAAGGATCAGATTGAGGGCATTCCATATGCTTCTGCTGTTGGAAGCTTGATGTACGCCCAGACGTGTACACGGCCGGACATTGCCTATGCTGTGGGTTTACTAGGTAGATACAAAAGTAACCCAGGCATGGAGCATTGGAAAGCAGTCATGAGATATCTTCAGGGGACCAGAGACTACATGATCACATAACGGCGATCCGATATACTGGAGATCGTCGGATATTCGGACTCCGATTACGCTGGGTGCCCGGACACCAGGAAATCGACATCAGGATACGTCTTCCTGCTTGCCGGCGGCGCCATTTCGTGAGTCTGGGTCAATCTTGATCCCATTCTCGGATCACACGGGGCGGGGAAAGAACATGTTTTGTTTCGGCGAGAGGACCTATTATAGTTTTAAAAGCCAGGTCTATAGTATAGATGCTTGGCTTGCTTCCCCGACTATAGCCCTACAACTATGAAAAAGGCGAGCAGCCCTTAAACAAAAAAAGGCCAAATGAGGGGCTGTTATACTTTATACTATACAAAAAGCCCTAAACTGAAGTAGGTAGTCCCGAAAGCCTCACAAGATAAAAACCCGCTCGACTCGTGCTTCTTTCAAGGGAAGCACTAGGGGAAGAGTCTTTCAATGCCTTAGTTCTTCCCTAAACTGGTGGTTCGCTGACCAGCTGTGAGACTTTTTCTGTAGCAGAAACTGGCAATCATGGACAATGGTCCTGAGGGTCCATGGGGGAGTCGCCTTCTGGAGGAGCATCTGGATTGTAATCTTAGAGTCCCCGCACCTGCCTCAATTGTATGAAAAAACAGATTAGAATCCCGGGCCAAAACCTCTGCTCGGTTGTTGGTAGACTGGGTGATTGGGATCGAATAGCAAGCAAGTACCCAGCCATCATGGTGTCTTATAATAATAAGACCTCCGGCCCCCGCAGGTCCCATTGAGAGGCAGAGCCATCCAAATTTAGCTTGACTCTACCCTGGTCTGGGGGAGCCCATCGAGCATTGGTTCGAGTCCAGCTCGTGACAGGGCCTTGGTCATCTCGATTGGAATAAGAGCAGCCGTCTCGTACAAAGGGAAGCAGAGACCACGAACAGACCCCCTTTTTTTCTCAAGCAATGGCAACAGATACAGAGAAAGCAAGTCCAGAAGCAGGAGGCAATCAACAGTACGACAAGAAATGGTAGAGCTCCAAAGAGATGTGAGTCAGATCAGAGTACGGAACCGAGTGAGGGACAGACAGCTGAAAAAAAACGCTCTAGAGCGCGGAGCTTCAAGATGTGCGCGCTAGCCTTTCGCCGCTTTAGTTGAACCATTGCGCTTGCTTCTCTTATTTTTTTATCCAGTTTTTTTCTAAGCGAAATCCTTCTTCTTCATGCTGACGACTCTGATTGCTCAGTCGGATAGATTGGATCGGGCACAAAACTCCAATCAATGAATGCTGCTTGCTGACTCGTTCTCCCTCTCTTCCCGAAGCTATCCTTAAACAACAGCGAGATCCTTTGGTCCTCCACCATACACAGAAGGGAGGAAAGAAGAACGCAACCCAGAAAAGCTTTTCGTTTTAGCAGGTGACTGAAGATCCGTGTGGCGACCGAGTCTGTTATCATCGTCTTTGATCCCAGGAACAGAAAGAGTGACCATTCCTTTTGTCGAATCTCAAGAGCAATCTCATTTCGAGAATGAGGAGCAGTCACGATGGAGTAGCCTGTCATGTTTCGAGGTCTCACCTGTGTTGACCACGAAGACGCGGAAACTTTCTCCGAAATCTATGGCTTTCTGTATTGGACGATCTATGACTGGTCCTTCACTCCATTAAAAAAAGAAAAAAAGCCGATTAGGTTGCCACTTGAGAGCTTGCTCTTTCTGGCCTCGAGCTGTCTTGACTTACGTGGCAAGCAAGGGTTGAGAGCCTAGCTTTCAACTCAGACTAGCTTTACCAAGTGCACAACAAGGATAGCGGCCCCCAACAGAGATAAGAGATATTGGTTTGGTGGACAGAGCCTAGGTCGCCAAGCCTAAGCCCCCATGAAAGAGTGCATAATAGCTCACTGATCGAGCGCTCTTGCGCCGAAGATGAACAGGGGCTAAGCGATCTGCCGAAGCTGTGGGATGTCAAAATGCATCGGTAGGGGAGCGTTCCGCCTTAGAGGAAGCACCCGCGCAAGCAGGTAGTGGACGAAGCGGAAGCGAGAATGTCGGCTTGAGTAAAGGCAAACATTGGTGAGAATCAATGCCCCGAAAAACCCTAAGGTAAGGGTTCCTCCGCAAGGTTCGTCCACGGGGGGTGAGTCAGGGCCTAAGATCAGGCCGAAAGGCGTAGTCGATGGACAACAGGTGAATATTCCTGTACTACCCCTTGTTGGTCCCGAGGGACGGAGGAGGCTAGGTTAGCCGAAAGATGGTTTTTCGGTTCAAGGACGCAAGGTGACCTTGCTTTTTTCAGGGGGTAGAGGAAATGCCTCGAGCCAATGTCGCGCGTAGGCGCTGAAGTCGCTCGAACGACCTTCAACAATGAGATTTGGAAATCCAATTCTTTCTCCACCGCTTCCTGACGAATGATTGATAGGAAGGGATTGCCTGGGCTTCCCTGCATCCGATCGACTCATACCTCCCAGCCCTGTCTCCAGGATCTCATTCAATAGATCCAACCAATTTCTAGGGTAGATAGAGGAGTTCGTCCCCTGCTTCTTCCTTTGCTCCACAGGCACCAAAGATCAAGAATTCGAGAAAGAAAGATTGTAAGGTGGGTTTAACAGCTTCGAAGGAAAGGTGAACAGCCCCAGTCGGTCATAAAGGAAGGCAGCGCGGAAGCTACCGCTTAACGAAGGCCGACCACTACAGCTCCGCTGTTCTCTTTCGCCCTAGCGGTGCATCGGGCCTACTTTCTATCTATGCACCTCTTATTCAGGAAGGTTAACTTACCCTTTCTTTTTTCGAGCGCGGAGCCCGCCAGTCCACTCCCAAGCCCAGATCTCCGTCTTCTCTTTCGTGGTCTGAACCTAAATGAAATCCAACCCCTACTGAGACAAAAGGCAGGCCGCCTGTCGGGCTCTTTCCTCAAACTTGCAGCTTCGATTCGAGTGGCATCCAAAGGTTAGGTCATCCGCGTACCGTGCATATCGGCGATTGGTCCCAATTCGGTTCGTAATCCATTTGTTTAGGTATATGTTCGCTAGAAGAGGAGATAGGTTCCATCTCTTTTCGTGCATTTTTTTGTATTCGCGGACTTTTCCAAGGCCAGGCTTCGCATCAATGACGGAATCGGTCATCGGCAACTATTCTGAGTCTTTCCGTCATCTTATCCCGCCTGAGAAAGTCCAAGCATTTCCTCACGCACAGGCCTATGGCCTTAAGCAAACCCTTCATCAAAGTCTGAAAATTTCTTGTTCTAGTTTCGTTAGCTGAACTTACTTTGACGGTTGGTTTGGTTGAGTCCTGGGAAGAAAACCTTGCCTATTTGACTACCAGTCAATGAATGATTGATTGATTAGCAAAGCAACGAAAAATGAGTTTTGAGGACAGTCAGGTGTACGTACTTTGTTAAGTTAACGGTCGAGATTTATATTCATTTTGTATTAGCTGACTGAACAGAACATCAAGGTGACAGGATTCGAACCTATGGCCCTCTGTACCCCAAAACAGATGCGCTGACCAGACTGCGCTACACCTCGTCTCCCCGGAACATATAGATCCACCCGATCTATAAACACTCGAACCGAACTCGCCCACCCCGCTTTGGGCACAGGGGACGCGAGAACCACCGCTTTTTTTGGAAATCTGCCGATCAGCCTCTTTCACTTGAATTTCTTCCTTCATCCGGCTCGCTCTCGGCTACGTGTCCTTTGGACCAAAAGCCCGCTCAGAAGTGGATTCGAACCACTGACACAAGGATTTTCAGTCCTTTGCTCTAACCTGCTGAGCTACCTGAACCACTTTCATCGCCTCCGACCCGAAAACGGAGTTCTGGAAGCATGTGTTAAGCATATGTTTCTTATCCGAAATCTCCTACTCGAATTGGGCTTTGTGATACAAGCTGAGCGACTCAGTAGTCCGTGCTACTGAGCCTTCAGCTTTTCTTATATATGATACCACTTCTTGCAGTTCTGGTAGTCTCTTTCTTCGGTAAGGTAGTCTAGTCTGTCTACCCGCTAGTGTAGTCAAGCAAGTCGGTAAGCCGCTTAGGCTTAGTCAAGTAAGTCAGCCAGTCTCTTCGCTTTGGTAAGTGAGGTAGTCTTTACTGTTAATCCGGTAAGTGGTACGCGATCGATCTCTTCTTCTTCTTCAAAGACATGCCGCTCTTGAGATCAGTTCCATTCTTGCTCCGGATTAGTCATGAGGGTCAACACACCCTTACATAAGAAAGAGATCCGGCAGTCTCAGAGGACTAATACCAAAAAATTTGGTGACATCAATCCAATTCTCATATCAGAAAGAAAGACTTATGACATGGCCAACGAAGCAAGAGTTTGATATCGTTCAGAGATCTCTCAATTCCTTTCCTTTCCACGGAGAAAAAAGCAAGAAGTAGACAAGAAAAAAATAAAAAGATTCGAAGATAAGAAAAAAATTTAAATTCATTTCTACCCGGAAAACAAAAAAAGGACTCCCCAATCGGCCGCTCTGTCATGGTCTGATTTTTTTGTTTCATCAATACTCGATCTATCTACTTATCGTATTTTTTTGCCCCTGCTCAGTAGTTCCGTAGCAGGTCTCTCTCTTATATATTAATAATGTCTGAAGTCCTCCTTAAAAAAAGAACTTTTCAGTGCCCCTTTGTCCAGAGGGAGGGATCTATTCCCGAATGGCTGACTCACCGATAAAAGCTGGCAGGGGGCATTTTCCTCTGGGAGGGATGAAAGAAGCAGAGATATTAGACTCAGCCCGAGCTTGACTAAGACCAATAAAGTTTAAGTTAAGGCGAGTTTACAGGTTTCATACCTGCATTCGAGAAAAGCAGAGCCAATCGGGAAAGATGGGAACTCCATAATTATTCTTGTATCTATTCCCCAGTCCAGCTGCTGATTGGATGCTTTTCTGAATGCTCTCCCTTTACAGGTGCATTACTCCTCGGATGAGGAGCCACCAAAGGAGGATCCCTCCCAATGGGTTTTGAGCCTGGCAAAGAATACAAGATGCTCGAGCATCTTTAGAAAATCACTGCTCCTCGAGCTGATCATGAAATAAAAAACCCGCTCTCTTCGAGGTTCTTAAGAGTGCCATGGTGGCCGATGATCTGGCACCTGAAACTCTAGCAGTCATTGTTTTCAGCGGCATTTTTCCTCGCCGATTGTCACCTTCTCGGATGCAGACCTGCCAACAACTTAAATATTTGGTTTTCTTATATATAAGATTAAGATGAATAGCAAAAAAACAAGAGATTCGATTCGAGCTAGGGCCAATCATCTTGAGCCCCTCTTTTCCAACATCGTTTCCGGAAGAGAGGAGTGGTTCCCCGGCATGTTCAGAAGAAAAAAAAGATCCGCCAGGCCATGCCAACCATGCCCGAGAAAACGGAACCATCAGCCATGAAGAATTTCTTATTCTCGACCGCTTTTTATCCCCGAGAAGGGGATGGACTTACTAAAGTCAAAAAGAAACTCGGGAAAAGATCCTTTGCCGGCATTCCGAATGGATTGACGACCAAATACCATCAAGGGAACCTACCTTGGTGTCATTTCATCCATCCCCTCGTTGTTCCCCGAGGACAAGCAGACTCGATTATTAGTGCCCACGGATCAACCCACGGGACTTGACTTCTCTCCATGCCAAGATAGACTTGAAATGGATATGAAGCGACTAGTACTGATGCTGGCGCATTTACTGGTTCGACTGAAAGAAAGAAGAGGAAAGAATCGCCCTAAGCTTGATCGGAACTCCTCGTCTATGCCAATTCGACCTGTATGAAGTCGTGAATGAAGGTGACATCTCACTCTGCTTACTCGACTAATTACTAGTTCTCTGTGTTTGCTTGGTGACTGAGCTTCTTAGTTTGAACTAGCACCTCGACTTTCTCACTAAGAAGGCTATTCAGTGGTGGTGAAGACATTCTTCATCTTTTTTAGACAGTTTATTTTTTTCTTTTTGAGTGCAACACTCTTTCTGTTAACCTGTTGTGAGTTCCATACTTTGATCTGTTTGGCATCTCTGTTGTCGACTCTGGCTCAGTGCTGAAGTTGGACATGAATCCAAGCAGTTATGTCGAATCAATCATCACAGTCGAAGTAGTTGGACTTTTCCAAATCCCTAATAAGAGGTTCATAGTCAATGTTCTAGACGCAAAGCTCACTGGCGAAAACCCTTGTCGATACCGACTGAGACGGAGGAGCAGCAATGCAAGACATAGTGTTGATCTTGTTCCATAGCCTCCCTCCCTTCATGCTCTTCCTACCTAAGATAACGAAGAAGGAAAGGTGAGCGAAATCTCTTGTTTGACCGAAGGAGGGAGGTATGGACTGGACCTATACCATGGAAGAGTTCAGTGAACCTGAGTGCCGTCTGAGATCAATCAACCAGAGCGCTCAAACCTTCGGGAGGTTGAGATTGGCCTAACTTATCTCTCCTTCTAAAGTGCAAAACTATGCAAAGAGGCGCTTGGACTTATGTTATGTTACGCGTGCAAAAGGATAACTTTCTTTCTTTATGTCATTGTGAGATCTTTCATCCTCCAACTCAAGGTAGTAGGGCTTGGAACTCGGGATCACGTAGCCTCATCTCCGACTTGATTTTTATCTCCTTATAATGAGACATAGAACCGAAACACAGAGCTTTCGAAAAGATAGGCATGTCTCGAGGTTCACATCATCTCCAAGTTCGACAGTCTTAAAATAGGCCGCCTACCAACTCGTCAAGCCTATCTCCCGATGCCGATACGAAAGAAAAGTTAAGGCAAATCATAGTTTTTTTGACCTTACCACAGTCTCGCAGCGAAAACTACTATTTGATCCTGCCTAGATCTCGTAGACGGTCAGAGTGCTTGACCTATAGACCACCGACCTGACCATCTACCTAGTTTGCTCACTACACTCGTCGAAGAAAGCCTTTTGTGATCGCCACCCACTGATTAGTGATAGGCCCCTAATGATGATCGCTTTCAAAACAGCGTGAGGTCTACCACGTTGGGAATGCAGCCGGTCGCACCCAACGGTCTTCAAACGTGAGAGGTCCTGCAAAAGAGATTCGGATCAGTGGCCTGCGTAGTAAAATCTGCCCTAAATATTTCAAAAGAAATGATCCCTCGCAAATCTCCAGCCTTAGAAGCAGTTCTCTCCCTCACCTCCATCATTAAAAAAAATTGTTGGAAACTCTAGCTCAAACTTCCCCAACTCCCCCTTCCCATCAAAACCGGGTCGAGAAGCCCGACGAGTAGCTGGAATTCCCATCCATTGCCGTCTACGCCGGCTGGTAACGACGAAGAGCTCTTTCTCATCGATTGATTCTACGCGAGGTAGGGGAAGATTCCTTTCTTGTCCCATTCACTGATTCATCTTCGAATCTTGCATCCCATTGCCTACCCGAACTTTGAAGCCAGCTGGAATGGAACGGTGGTGCAAGATCCGCAAGTGCACGGAGTCGTCAAGTAATACCTCTCGTGCGAGCACGAGAGGATCGTATTCCCTGGGCCCAAGGAGCTACTATTACTTCCCTTTCGTCTATTTCCTAGCCTAACACTCCAAAAGATGAATAGTAATTATAAAAATAGAAAGAATTAACTACAATGAAATCCAGTGTACTACTACACACAATATGAACTCAAGGGAGAATCAAACAATGAAGGAAGTGATTTGGACAACGAATCCCCCTAGGATTGTCATTAGATCCTGAATTTAGGATGAAATGCGAGATGGTAGTTGGGCCAAGAGAATCCTAAATTAGCTCAACCCGATGGTCACGGCAATTGAACCCTAGTCCCATACAAGTATTGGGTCAGAATTGCTTCCGCCCAAATCCTCGTATGATTGCATTACACTCAGGGAAATCTCTAATCAGGGTCGATACTCAAACTAGGTCCAACCCTAATTGCTGGAAGGGTACAAAATACCCGATGGTCACGGTGTATCTGTACATGGATCCCTTCCAAGCCAAGTGCGTCTAGTACAAGGGCGATGGTCACGCAACCAAGTACAACCTAGAAGTTGAAATACAAAGTTCTCATGCAAATCAACACATCAAATTACACAAGGCTTGAACCACAAACTACAAGATTCCATAAAAGAAATACAACATCTAACAAAGCATCAATAAAGATGATCATCCAAATTACAAACAATCAACCCTAGAGTTCATCATATCCAAATCACAAATTAGTTAGTGCCTCATGATAGAGGACCACTCATACAAGTCCAAGGAACAAATAAACAAGAAAAGAAGTAAGAACTACTCCCTTTAGCTTTAGATCCCTGGGATGGTGAAGATCTTGAAGATTTGAAGAGATCTCACCTCAAATTATGCCTTGGATGCCTAGGATCTTCTCCCAATCTTCTCCTCCAAAGCTTGCCTCCCTCTTGGTGAAGTCTTGCGTAGTAGATCGCCGGCGGGAAGAGTGGGGCGGCGGCCTAAGAGGCCCTAAGAGAAAACTGCCCCTCCAAAAGCTCTCCCCTTTTGCCCTACAAAATCAGTCTCCTTTTATATCCCGTCAGGTCCATACAGGCTCCATGCGGGCGCATGGAGCCCGTGAAGCTCACTGGCGTTTCGGGCAAGAAAATGCGCCGGTGCTACAGTACTCAACTACAGTGTTCTTACTACAGTACCGAGGGTTGTGAAATTCCAGCAAACCTCACGGGCACCCATGCGGGCGCATGGAGTCCGTGAAGCTCACAGCCGAATACCCGCAGCATGAATAGTGACCCCCACTACAGTAACACTACAGTGCTGGAACTCCAATAATGCTGTTTTTGGTGTCGAATTCATCCAATTTGTATTTTTGAGCTTCGTTCGGCTCTTTTAAGATCTGCAACACCGAAATAACCAAATTACACTTAAAGCGGGCATCAATTCATTAAAATATACACAAAGTAATACAAGATTAATACATATAAAATACGTACATTTAGGCGTTTATCAAATGGTAAGAATGTCATATTGCTCTTTGACAAGATCCCCTTGCGTATATCCCGCAAGTGCACGGGTTTGTCGAAGTAATAATCCCGGGTGAGCGGGGTCGAATCCACAGGAAGTAGGGAAGTAAAGACACTTAATTCGATTCTTAGCTATGTGGAGTATCAACAATGATAAGTGTGATAATGATTCAATTCTCAACAATTAAAAAGCAACAAGTAAGAGAGCGAAAGTAAGGAGGAGGCAAGGCAATCGATAAAGATGCGGTACTCGGATGATGCTTCACCTAGGAAAATTGTTTCAAATGCAAGAACTCTCTATTATGCTTCCTAATCAATGCAATGGCGAGTCGTGGAAATCCTTACATACATAGTCCCAAATCTAAGCTCAACTATGCCTAACTCTATTCATGTCCTGGAGGAGAGATTAAATAACCTCTCAACCTCGCACTCGAATAAAGTTGCAATAAGCTCTAGGGATTCCAAGTGATAAATCGCTTCCTAATTATAGACCTAACTCTTTGGTCTAGGCGGAAGGTCCCTAGCCACAATTAAGCCTTAGATACTAAGATCACCTCAACGCTTCACTCCATCGCACGCGCAACTAGGCCCCAGCGGAGGTTCATCCCTTAGACCATTCACTCTATTATGGCCGCAAAGAACTCAAGGAACGGAGGTAGAATTTATCACGTCAGAGGGGAAAGGGGACGCTCCCGTACCTCTCGACTCACCCTCTCAACCCTCTCCAACCTAGCTTTGTCTAATGCTCGTGCTGTGTCACTCACTCACAAGGTTACCAACAAGAACTCTCAACCCTAGTGTCACTCTAGGGGAAATGTTCATACAATCAAGCATTCAAGGTTGGAACTCACAATAAACATCAATTTATTGAAAGCATAATAAATAAGTTCAATGAAATGAATACATCTAGGGTTCACAATCACCCAAGTACCCACTAGGGCTTTAGCTCTCCATGGAGCTAAGTACAATCAAAGAAATCGAATGTAAAAGCAATAAATCCATAAAGAAACCCCCTCGTTGGTCGTGTCGATGGTCTAGTGGAGAGTCCTCTACTCGTCGTCCAAGGATTCCCTCGTTCGGTATAGGATACGCCTCGACGGAAGCTCCCCTACCAACCTTCTTCCTAAGAAATGACGATGTCAGAGTCATAGAACCTCTCCAAAACCCTAGCCAATACTCCTCAAAACCCTAGCCGAAGCCCTCTCTCAAGTTGGGGAAAAGATGGAAAAAAGAATACAAAAATCGGGGCTGAATCGGCTTTAAATAGGGCTGGAATCGGTCGACTACACGGCCGTGGATGCTTCACGCACCCGTGGGGAATTTCCACACGGGCGTGGATAATTTCCACACACCCGTGTCGATCCTCTGAACTCCTATTTTCTCGGCCGGCTGTGAACAGTATTGCTACAGTAATATGTGCATTGCTCTGCTACAGTCTTCGACCTGAATAACTTCCCAATTCCATACTTTCATCGGGGTCACGCAAACGAGCACACGTTCACGTCTTGAATCACTTGCTTCTTCAATGATATACATGTTGGTGGAGCTCTCGTTCTTAAATGCATAGGTCAGAATGCTAGAGTGTGACTGCCTTTGTGCCCCTCCAAATGGATGTGCTCACTCGAATGCGAGGAGGTTGGCATACACTCTAGCATCTCACACCTGCCCTATGTCTTCGCGTTTGAACTTTAGCAAGATCTCCTCCTAAATAAGTGCATTATGATCCACATTGGCCTATTTCCTTCATACTAGGCCTCACAGCCCTACGTGCGTAAATGTAACATAAAAACACATATATTAATGTAAAAACCTGAGAAAAGTAATGCTCAACATAAGGAATGAACGCTTCGCATTCATATCGCACAAGCACTTATCACTCTTACTCCTCCATCATCGCACCAGTAGAAGGAATAAGGGTGACAGAACCTAAAAAAATATGGAGATTAGGCGAGTAACTTCTTCCCGTTGTGGGTGCTTAATCAATCGGGTAGTTGGAATTGCCATTTCGTTATTGAGTCAACCCGACCGAAAGAAAGACCTAGTATCCAATCGATGATCTTTCAGTTCGAGGGACTTTAGATCTTCTTTCTATGGCAGCAGCAGCATCAGTCCCTCTGCTTGTATCATCTTCTGGGGCGGGGACTGGGTACCACAGAGGTTGCATGAACAAGGACAGGGGTGGGCAGACTGAGCAGTATTTTATCGAGTATAAAAAAGTTGTTGTGTCTTCAGGCGGCGGATTCTCTTTCTGCTTTCTATCACCAGCCTCTTTCTTCCTCCCTTTCTTCACCCATGTATTTTTAGGAGGGCTCAGGTGGCAGGAAGGTCAGAGCAACAAGTTTTGGGCATTGATCTTTGTCATGACCAAACGAGTTACACCCTGGACAAGAGTCATGCCTCCACTCGTATTGGATGGCCTGTTGGTAAAAATTCCCATTGACATAAACGTCAACAACCTCCGGGCAAGGCCCATCCACACCAATCTCAACGCAAACTCTTGCATACGTCAGTCTCGACCTCGACACCGTGAGCTCGTTCATATACAACGGTTTGCTGACGGAACTCGCTATAATTCCGATGATCGTCAGAGTCCACCAGTTGAGCCTCAGGTTGGGTAGAATAATCCAAACTAGGACCGAGCTTAAAAGGTCCTTAACAAGTGGGAAACCCGAGGACCATTGACGAAGAAGAAGAGGGCGATCATTAAAGTGATAATCGCACACGTCTCAAAATTGGAAGGTCGTCAAGAGAAAAAATTCGCAAAGAGCCTACTGGTTTACAACTTTTCTCCACAAACATAGGCTTTTTCATGAATATAGTATGGGCGTTTGCCCAAGCAGTACCCAATTAGGCTTTGAATAGATGAATATCGCTCGTCATCCATCATATGGAATGACGGGTCCTAAGAATAGAATTAGAGCAAACACTCTATCGCTATCCTTCTCGATCGGGAAGCAGTTGAGCGTGATGAGCCGCCTCTGAGCTATCGCCCGGTTCAACCAACTATTCGTCCTGTTACCTCTGTCCCTCTATCATTCTCCTCTACTTACTCTTTCTATTTATCTAATCTTACTTGAGTTGGAGTAGCAAGAAACCGGCTCCTTCAACTGGCACAACACAAGCAATAGGAAAGAAAGCATGCACAAAAGGAAAGAGCCAGGCTAGAAAGCAAAGATAGCTATACTACTACAGCCACAACACTTGAAGCCACCGCCATACAAAGCGTACAGAAAGTTAGCTAGCTACTAGAGCTAGAAGTCAGAGGGGGTACTAAACTTTCTTTGGGTCTTTCCGTCAAAGAACGTCTCGCTCCTATTTTATCAAGTATCGCTGTAAAGCACTCGCTTCACGCTATAGACTTGTAAGGCCCCTCCGGTCCGAACTTCCCGAGTGGACCGGGGAAGAAGTTCTTTAGTTTAGGTCTCCTTCCTGGAATCGGCGTTCTAACACCTTCTTCTCGTAGAATCCGGAAATCCGGCGTTGATATGCTTGGGCGTGATGCGCCGCTTTCAATCTCCTCTCGTCTAGCAGCTCTAGTTGGGCTAGACGCTCTTTACCTAAAAAAATCTTATGGAAACTGCCCCTCTTTGCTCTCATTCCTTTCATTTTTTTATTCTCGAGCTTCTTCTTTCTTTCCACAAGCTTTCCCTACTGACGTAACTAAATTGGCTGGCAAAATCATGAGCGAGCTTGGCTTGCCTGGGAGTCGAAAAACGAGGATCCCTCTCTTTCTGCTCTAGTGGAAGTCTTTCTGATGTCTGTCGTAAACCCCATATTTTATTCCTCCCCAGTCTCGACTGAGTCTACTCCTGTTTACATTTTTCTTGTAGGAGACATTAAGACGAATCAGACAACAGACGATTGGGTCGGTCGGTCCATTGCCTCTTATTGAGGGAGCGGATCAGCAAGAAAATTCAGTATATTTTCTTTATATATTATTACAGGGCAAGATGAGGATTTCTCTGATGACAATGTAGGAGATGAAGATCAACGTGCTGTGCTCATCGAGAACAAAGCCTTTACTGGATGTGGCAGCAGAAGGAGAGAGTGGAAGCTTATCTTCGACTATTGGGAGAGAAGTGTTTTTTCTTTATTGGTCATTGTGCTGGTCTATGCTCTCGAAGTTCATGTCAGTGGCTTTCTCTGGTATGAATCAATCCATGCGAGTAGTGCTTCCAAGCGGTGTTCTAGATAGAGTTCCTTCCTGAATCCAATATCTCAGATCTAGGTTTCGGCTTGAAGCTTGGAAGGGCAAGAAGATCGGAGAGCTCCAACCAAAGAGTAAAGGAGGAGTCTAAACTTGACTTTAAGAATTTCGAGTCTGATTGGATAAGAGGATTAATTCAATAGAACTCCAACTAAACCCCTTTTTCTTTTTTTTCCTAATTCGACCTGGAGCCTATGAGAATGCTGAACTCTTCCTTGCGTTTTTTTTTCCAGGCGGCCTCGAAGAGGGCGGCTTTGCTCATGCAGGAAGGGCGGGAGAGGGAGCTCCAACCTCCGCGCCTAGCCGCAACCTAAGCGCTGGTTCTATCCCGGCCAAGCAAAGCCGGGGAACCCCAGTGGGAAGAGGGAAAGAAAGATCAGGGGAAGAAGCGGGGTAGAGGAATTGGTCGACTCATCAGGCTCATGACCTAAAGACTGCAGGTTCAAATCCTATCCTTGCCTAATCACGTCAGATGCTGGGGGAGGTTCATTCTGTCTAATCTTGAATTACTCTGGGCTCCAGCAATGTCTTCCGGGCTCAGCTACTCCTATTAAGCAGGCAACAGGCTATACGTGGTCTCTTGATCATAGTCCGACCTGCTCTTGCCTGTCGGCTTCTAACCTGGTCCCGGCCGGAATTCATCTAGAGTCTTCTGGATGAGGCTAGCGAAAGGTGGCTTAGTCATGCCAAAATTCCTTATCTCAGGGGATATAGTCATTGGCTAGTATAGAGGGTGAGGGTATATCTTTCATCCCTACCTTCATAGCAGCTATATTCCGTGATATGCTGTTTTTTTCTGTGCTGCTTGGTACACCTCGGGGATGAACGGGTCACACTCTCTTAACCTCTCAGGATAGTCAAGCGTTGTGTCTGAAATTTCATTAAGAGGCTCTCATAGCTTGATCTGTAAAAAGAACCCATTCTTCTCCTCCTTCTGATCTGTCGGTTTAGCGTTTCCAGGTAACGTCTTCTGTCCTCGAGGTCGACTCATTGCTTCCTTTTCTTTTCAACAGGAAGACGTCTGCCCACTTTGGTCAATAGACTCTCTTGGCGACCCAACAAGCGACGGCGGAAAAAGCCGTTGCGCTCCCGCTTTAGTTTTTTTCAGCTGGCACAGGGGCTCGAGAAAGAGAAGGCTCAACTCGCTTAAACAGCCCATATAGCACTTGACAAAGAAAGAAAGCACTAACGCCAACCATGCTATTCTCTACGCTCAACTGATTTGAAAATCTCATATATTATAATAGATCACTGCCGAAAGGAAACAACGATCCGGGCTTTATCAAAAAAATAGTAAACAGGTACCAAACAAAACCGGCTGATGATCCATTATTAAGACTTACCAAGCTATTCAACCTGTTCTTGTGTTTACATCTTTATAAATGGACAAGTTATGTTATGTTATTTTTGCAGTTAACAGAAAAACTCACAATAACAAGTCATTACGGGAGACGCTCTCTTATTAACCCAGCGTATAGATTTCGGTTTCTCCCAAAGTTGGGCACATGTTCGACAAGGGTGTCTGTGTCCATGTCAGTGCTTTCAAACTATCTTT